>NC_052356.1:13129079-13132458 GCF_009727055.1 Benincasa hispida | reverse complement strand
TGGGTCATTATTGACCGAGAATGATCCAGGACTCAATGGATTATGCGAAGAAATGTGAAGCCTGTCAATATCATGCGAATTTCATCCACCAACCGCCCGAGCCTCTACATCCGACCATACCCTTATGGCCTTTTGAAGCATGGGGGCTCGATCTGGTCGGCCTTATAACACCTAAGTCGACAGCAGGGCACTCCTACATCCTCGCAGCCACTGACTACTTCTCAAGATGGGCTAAGGCTGTCGCGCTAAAGGAAGTTAAGAAAGAAAACGTGGTGGATTTGATTCGCACTCATATCATTTATCGGCACGGTATTCCCCATCGGATCGTAACAGATAACGGAAGACAATTCTCCAATAGTTTGATGGACAGGTTGTGTGAAAAATTCAAATTCAAGCAGTACAAGTCATCCATATATAACGCCGCCGTAAATGGGTTGGCCGAGGCATTTAACAAGACATTGTGCAACCTGCTGAAGAAAATTGTCTCCAAGTCGAAGAGAGATTGGCAGGAGAAGAACAGTGAAGCATTGTGGGCTTATCGCACCACTCACTGTACCCCTATAGGAGTCACCCCGTACTCTCTCGTTTATGGGGTAGAAGTTGTCCTTCCTTTCGAAAGCGAAATTCCATCGCTGAGAATGGCAGTGTAAGAAGGGCTAACTACGGAAGACAACGCCAAACTGCGGCTCCAAGAGTTGGAAGCATTGGATGAAATATGGTTAGAAGCTCAGCAAATGCTGGAATGTTACTAGGCACGAATGTCTAAGGCTTTCGATAAACATGTAAAGCCTCGGTCCTTTCAAGTAGGTGATCTAGTGCTCGCCGTAAGGAGACCCATTATCAAACCAAGACATACGAAGAATAAGTTCACACCTAAATGGGATGGACCCTACATCGTTAAGGAGGTTTACACAAACGGTGCGTACAAGATAATCGATAAGGACGGGCTAAAGATTGGCCCAATCAATGGCAAGTTTCTTAAAAAGTTTTATGCATAAAAAAAAAACCTTTGTATGAACTACGTTACGACTTGATCCCTTTCATTATAAAGGGTATGTAGGCAACTTAAAGAAATTTAAGTTCAATCGCGCATAAAAAGAAAAAAAAAATCTGTATGAACTATGTTACGACTTGATCCCTTTCATTATAAAGGGTACGTAGGCAACTTAAAGAAATTTAAGTTCAGCCGCGCATAAAAAGAAAAAAAAATTGTATGAACTACGTTACGACTTGATCCTTTTCATTATAAAGGGTACATAGGCAACTTAAAGAAATTAAAGTTCAGTCGCGCGTAAAAAGAAAAAAAAATTCTCTTCGTACTACATTATGACTTGATCCCTATCATTAAGAAGGGTATGTAGGCAACTTGAAAGAAACTTCAAGTTTAGTCCAGTTCAAAAAAAAAATATTGAACTACGTCATGATTCGATCCCTTTCTTTAAAGGTACGAAGGAAACTTAAAAAAATTTAAGTTTAATCCATTAGAATAGGTACCACAACCATCTAAGTATAATACTACAAGATTGATGTTGATCATCCCCGTCAAAGAATGACACTTCAGATTGAAAATGTTCATCCCTATTGGGGGCAACACAATGGGTTGAAGATGTTCATCGCTCGTAAGGAGCCAACACAGTAAATAAAAGACACATACGTGGAATGTGCTTCGTTTCCTCTTTAAAAGTAAACTTATACGCTCCTCCATCTTCAAGTTTAGAGGCTTCATCGATGCTTCTCCATCTTTAAGTTCAAAGGCTTCGTTGATGCCTCTCCATCTTTAAGTTCAAGATTGGTGTGCATGGCTCGACTCCATCTTCAATGACTCAGTCTACAAAATCATTGACGCAGCTTCGCTTCATCTCCAAATAATGACGTGGCCTCACTTCATCTTCAAAGTCGTGGCGTGGCTTCGTTTCATCTCCAAACTAATGACGCGACTTCACTTCATCTTCAAATCGTGGCGTGGCTTTGTTTCATCTCAAACAAATGATGCGGCTTCGCTTCATCTCCAAGTCGTGGCGTGGCTTCGTTTCATCTCCAAACTGATGACGCGACTTCGCTCCATCTTCAAAAGTCGTGTGTGCAGTTTCGTTTCCTCTCAAATATGGTACAACTTCACCTCTTCTCCAAAATTTGTGGGCTTTCACTTCCTCTCCAAATGTGGGTGTGGTTCCATCTATATGCGAGATTCAAGTTTGGTTTGTCAGAACTCTTACCTCATATTGTGAGGATGATTCGATAGTCCCATCTGACACTCACCTTATATGCAGGACAACTTCCGGGTCCATCTGGCTCTGCCTTATAGCGCGAGATCGACTCTAGCCAACCTAAATTCCGTTCAAATTTTGATGGCCATCTTTCTCATCTTCAAGGTTTGATGGCATATCCGCCTCATCTTCAAATACTCAATGGCATTAATTTTCCTTATCTTCAAATTTGATTAAGGTAGTAACATAACAAGGAAAACTGTGTCGAGGATCCTCCTAGGGTGATCGAATGGGAGAGTGTATGTCTTTGCGGTGGGCCCCTTCCATGACGATCAGGATACACTAGCGACACTGCAATGTAGACCTTTTCGAGATCCCTCCCTTAGGGTGATTGAATTGGAGAGTTGTAAGCCTTTGCGGGGCCCCTCCCATGGATGATCAGGATACCGAGCAGCGCTACAATGGGACCTTTCCGAGATCCTCCCTAGGATGATCGAATGGGAGAGTTGTAAGTCTTTGCGGGGCCCTTCCCATGACGATCAGGATACACGAGCGACACTACAAGGTTAGACCTTTACGAGAGATCCTCCCTGGGGGTGATCGAATGGGAGGTTGTGAGCCTTTGTGGGGTTTTCCATGACGATCAGGATGTTGGAACGTGCTACAAAGTAGATACTTTTCGTGAATCCACCTAGGGTGATCGAATGGGAGAGTGTAAGCTTTTGCGGGGCCCCTCTATGACGATCAGGATGTTACGAACGGTGCTACAAAGATACCTTTTTGGGTCCACTAGGGTGATCGAATGGGAGAGTGTAAGCCTTTTGCAGGGCAACTCGCTATTGACGATCAGGATGTAAACGAACGGTGCTTACAAAAGTAGACCTTTTTGGGATCCACCTAGGGTGATCGAATGGGAGAGTTACAACCCTTTACAGGGCCCTCCCATGCACGTTCAGGTACCGAGCGACACTGCAAGGTAGACCTTTCTGAGATCCTCCCTAGGGTGATCGAATGGGAGAGTTGTAAGCCTTTGCGGGGCCCCTCCTATGACGATTAGGATGTACGAGCGCACCAAAGACGGGTCGATGAGATTAAAAAAAAACTTGTTTTGTTGTGCTCCTTTGTTGCACCATAACTCCTCCAAAAAAAAATATTATAGTAGGGGGCAAGTT
>NC_052356.1:13106570-13128979 GCF_009727055.1 Benincasa hispida | reverse complement strand
AATTAAAGTTTATAACTAGAGGAAAGTGTTGTTTCAAACGAACAAGATTTCAAATTCAAATTTTGAGCATTGAAGCTTACAATTTTCTATATTTTTTAATCATAATGATGCATAAAATTAAAAGAGTAAAAAAATCATACTCTTGATCTCAAATTACATTTTTTTGAGATTTATTCACCCATATAGTGAGCATAATCTTGAAAAGGGGCATTTGTTGAATGAGAAATTTTAGACCAATCACTAGTCACCACGTCGTTTGCTAAATAACAACGAATTCTTCAATTTGATCTTTGGGTCCAATTAGAAGTTGAACACATGTCCCGAATTGAATTGAAGAACCAAGTGTCGATGAGACGTCACACGGATGAATCAGATGAGATTAAATTGGTCCAATTTGATATTACTATTTGAGCTTAAAGTCCAAACTACAAAAAAAGTTGAATTGGACCCAAATTCCAGATCAGGCCCAAACCAACTATTGGGGTCCAAGGGTCAGGCCTATGGACCAACCAAGCCCACGAAGCCCACCTGAGAACTCTATAAATAGAGAAGTTCTCTTCATTTGTAAGGGCAACATTTTCAAACACACTAGTAAGACCATAGAGAATTCACTAGCAAGTAGAGGACTCCCAAGACTCTGTGATATAGCAATGAGACACTTCTTCAGATATTGGCTAAGATCAAAACATTGAAGACACAAATACTCTTCCAAGACTTTCTACTTCAAGCTTCCAAGACTCCTGAAGCTGCACTCCTATAAGACAGAAGACCTTGAAAGACACAAATACTCTTCCAAGACTTCTACTTCAAGCTTCCAAGACTCCTGAAGCTTCACTCCTATAAGGCAGGAGACCTTGAAGACACAAATACTCTTCCAAGACTTCAACTTCAAGCTTCCAAGACTCCTAAAGCTGCACTTCTATAAGGCAGAAGACCTTTGAAGATATAAATACTCTTCCAAGACTTCTACTTCAAGCTTCCAAGACTCTTGAAGCTGCACTCCTATAAAGCAGAAGACCTTTGAAGATACAAATACTCTTCTAAGACTTCTACTTCAAGCTTCCAAGACTCCTGAAGTTGCACTCCTATAAGGCAGAAGACCTTTGAAGANGACCTTTGAAGATACAAATATTCTTCCAAGACTTCTACTTCAAGCTTCCAAGACTCCTAGAGTTGCACTCCTATAAGGCAGAAGACCTTTGAAGACACAAATACTCTTCCAAGACTTCTACTCCAAGCTTCGAAGACTTCTACTTCAAGAACGTTCGGTACTTTCCTTCTCCAAGTCAAGCTTATTCACCCAACTGAGAGAGAATCAGAGGATCAAATATTAGAGATCGAACTACATCGCATCAAATCAACTCCAACATCAACACCAACTCATGTTCAACTCTACGAAACACGTTTCTCCGGAAACCTCGTGTTAACACTCTGTTAATATTAAAAAAATTTATTCATTAATTATCTTCATGTGGTTTTTATATTCATATTAAAATAGAAGCCAATATAATGTACCTTAAAATTTATCATCATATTTATACCATGAAGCAAAAACTTTTGAAAAAAAAAATTGACTAAAATAATATATTTTAAAATTTTTATTTATTGCACTTATATCATTTCTTTAACAATTTTCTTTAAAAAAACGTAAAATTTATTTATTTTTAGTACATGCAAAAGAAAAAAAAACTGTGGATTGCCATAATATATAATTTAATTATTATTATTAATGTTATTATTGTTAATAATGTCTAATTATTGTTAAAGGCAATATACCCCACTACACTTTTATTACAGTAATTTAATTAAATATCAAATTTTAATTACGTTTGATGGTCGGCAATGGACGATTTTGTTTTGTTTGGTGGGATCCTTGGCTATCGGAGGGTGTGATTTTGGATTCATATGAGTCTACGGTGGTTTATGATGCAGGGAGTAGTTTGGAGGTGCAGTTGTCGGAGTTCATGGATGGTAAGGGAGGTTGGAGGTGGACTACAGTATCTTGGGAGTTGCTTGAGATTTGGAGGCTTAGTCATACAGTGGGGCCTAGGGTGAGGGGGAAGGATTATTGGGTTTGGGTATTAGAGGTCGGTTTTCTATCGAGAGTGCGTGGGAGTGTTTGCGTCCTCGTCGTCCTAAGGTATCTTGTAGGGGGTGGTATTCCGCGTCACTCCTTCTGTGCATGGTTAGCTATGAGGGACAGGTTGGGTACGGGGAGAATGGTTGAGGAACTGGGTGTGTTGTCAGAGGGGTGTCTTCTGTGTAGGGGAAGTGTGGAGTTGTGAGATCATTTATTTTTTGAGTGTGGGTTTGGGAGAGAGGTGTAGTCTGGTGTATTGCGTCAGTTGGGTTCGTCGCATCGGGTGGCGGGTTGGGATGTCAAGTTGAATTGGTTTTGTCGAGTGGGGTCGGGTAAGAAGGCGCGTAGTAAGTTGTTTCGTGTATTCTGATGTGCTTCCATTTACTTCATCTGGCAGGAGCGTAATCGACGGCTACATGGAAGTCGACCGAGGTCGGTGTCTGCTCTGTTTCACCTTATGATCTCTACGATTTGTGCTCGAGCTGCTTCTTGGTGGGTTGATCTTCTTGGTCTTATCTAATGTGTTTACGGTTGTTTCTTCTTTTTTAATTTTTCGTTGCTCTTTGTTTTGTTGTTGTCTCTAGTTGTGGGGTTTTGGTTTCTTTTCTCTGACTTTCTCTTTGGTGGTTTGGGGGTTTTGCATTTATGTTTTGATTTTGTTTTGGTCTTATTTTTCTGTCTTTGTTTTGGTTTTGTTGTCCTGTCTTTGCTTGTGCTTTGTTGCTGTGATGCTTTAATCTCGAGCTATGGGATCCCCCTTGTTGTTGTATAATAATATCACCTATTCTAAAAAAAAAATAATAATTAAGTTTTAGAACGTAAAAAGTTATGTAACTCTCACTATCTACGGCTATAAATAAGATATTTTTTTATCCTCCTTTTTCACCAAAACTAGCACGTTTAAGTTTTACCTTATAAAACTAACATTTTTTTAAAAAAAAAAAACTCGTAAAAATAGTTTTTCTCGAGATCGACCACTAGATTTTAGTTAAAAAAAATTAGTCTTTTCTAATTTATCGATTGTTTGGAGCTTTCTTGGTACATCTCACCAGATTATATATCAAGATTATGTGCATCTCAGTGTTAATCCGAGAAAAATAACACTGAGATACTATATATTTGAGCTATCTCAGTGAGATTTTGGGCATAATTAATACTGATATTCATATATTTAAGCTTTCTCGATGAAATCTCAGACACGATTAATTCCGAGATTTTATATATATCCCAAATCTTACCCAATTTTCGAAAAATTTAATCTTTTCCAAAATTTAAAAATGTTGAATCAATTTGAAAAATATATTTTAATAATTGAAAAATCCAGTTGAAATTTTGAAAATTCATATAATTGTGAAAATGTAAAGTATGCTAAAGATTTGAAAAATTATGTAATAGTTTGATGTAGTATTTAGTAAATTTGTAGAAAATTTGAAAATATATAAGATTTGGTATAAGATTTGGGAAGATTACTTAAAAAAATTAGCAAATCTCGATGTGTAATCAAGCGAGATGTATCGAGAAGGCCCAAAACAATAAGACCTTTGCAGCTTCGAACCATTGCAGCAGCAAAACTTTATCTCCAGTGACTGCTACTCCGACCTTGGTCGCATGACCCACACATGAGCAACTTAGCAGCTTCTTCCCAGCATCCAACCCACTAGTAGACACAATTTTAAACTCTTTTGAGGTAAAATTTCATTAGATTGAAGTATTTCAGAATTTTTCCAAACACTTGAAAACTTTTATTTGGTAGATTTGGATTACTTTTTGATCTATTTGAATAACCTTTTAGCAAGAACACAAATCTATTTTTATCAGTTTTAGGTGTTAAACTCTGTTTAGATCCTTTCAAATTCAATTAAGGTGCTGTAAATTATTTTATAACTCTTGAAAATTCTTTGTTTGTAATTCTGGACTAATTTAAAATGTTCAAAATGTTCAAATTACTTTGAGCAAGAAAAGTCTTTCTAAAAGCCCCTTTCAATTTCAATCAGGGTGTTTCAACTAAGTTTTAACCATATAATCTTGTTCTTTTGTTTAGCAACTTTTTTGAGTAACTTAGATTAAAAGTGCTGATTTGTTGTGTGTTTAGATGCTATGTGCCTTAATAATGCTATATTCAGTATTTATAGTTTATGCATTTGTTACTCTTATACAATTGTGGTACTATGTATAATATATAAGCATATTGAGATCCTGTGACGTGGTTAGGGGAAGTGTGTTGCTATTTTATTTGCTTGGGTATAGAGCATGTGTTATGTACTAATGACACATGGAATCGATATGTGCTGGGAGTGTGTATCATGGTTGACCTAAATCTTTGTCAGTATGATATAGGTTCTTGTTATAAAATTGAGGAGCACAACGAGAATATGAATATAAAAAAAATATAATATAGCAATAAATAAATTAAATTAAATAATTAAAAAAAATTAAAAATTATGTAAATAGGAAAATATGGAAATGAGAATATGAAATGAATTTTCTCACCAATGTGTGTCTTTTCAAGATTCATCAAATGCCATTATTTATAGGCCAATTGGCAAGTAAGAGGTAAATTGCATGAACACTAATAACGTGTAATATTGAGACACATGGACAACATATGGGGTAATAGGAGTATGACACATGACCTTTGAACACTAAACATGAGCATTTATATCACTTAATTCATAATATTTCTCTTTAGATGCTCATATTGTATATATATATATATATATATATACACACACGTGTGTGTATAATATGCCTCGTTAAAACCTTAATAGAAAAAAACCCAACGAAAAAAATCCTAGTGAATGGAAAAGAGTACATATTTCATATAATCTAATACTTCTAGAAGAATACAATATATTTGCTCCCCCTCATGGAAACATCACTTTTGATCTTTGAGTCGCTGATTTCAATATTGTGCACCAATTTTTCAAAGGTTACGATAGGTAATGTATTTGTAAATAAGTATGTCAAGTTATCATTTGAATAAATTTGTTGTACGGTGGTGTTGTCATTTTCTTCAAGATCATGGGTATAGAAAAATTTTGGTAAAATATATTTTGTTCTATCTTCTTTAATATATCTTCCTTTGATTTCAGCTGTACATGTTATGTTGTCTTCATATATTATCGTTGAAAGATCTTTGTTAGAAAACAAGCCACATATTCCATGAATGAGCTAAGTCATCGCTCTTAGCCACACACATTCTTGACTAGCCTAGTGAATTACAAGAATTTCATCATGATTTGAGGAAGTAACTGTTATGGTCTGTTTCACTGATCGCAAGGATATAGCAGTTTCTCCACATGTGAACAAACAACCTATTTGAGATCTTGTTTGTGTGGATCAAATAAATATCTAGAATTTGCATAACTAACTAGATCAAAATTTGATTTATTTGAATACAGCAAACTCATGTCGATCGTTCCTCGAAGATAATGGAGTATATGCTTAATTCCATTGCAATGTCTTTTTTGTTAGAAAAGTGTTAGAGCATGCATAAAACAAAAGGTAACAGAATCATTAAGCACTCTAATTATATTTAATTTGAGTCATAAGAATGTTAAAATACAAGTTTCAAACAAATGGGATTTAGAATTTACAACCTTTGTAGA
Source organism: Benincasa hispida (assembly GCF_009727055.1). NCBI lineage: Eukaryota > Viridiplantae > Streptophyta > Magnoliopsida > Cucurbitales > Cucurbitaceae > Benincasa > Benincasa hispida. Next base: position 13,123,291 of record NC_052356.1, on the reverse strand, counting down.
ATTCCTCTTGTTTCCTGCAATCTCCACGAATTTGACTTTAAAAACTTTAGTAGACCATCAAGAGAATCTTCTCTATCATTCTCAGCCTTGAATTTGAGTGGTGGAATTCTAAATTGAGAGAAAATTGGAGATAGTTTGGAGATGGTTTGAGAGCAACTAAAAAACAGCATAATTTTCACCAAAATTCTGAATCCATCCCCCTCAATCTCTGAAAAATGAAGCTTTTTAGTCACTTCATTCATGCAAGCACTCAGTCTTTCAACAACTTGACACATCCAAATTGTATCAGTTAAGCGGCCTAGGTGTTTAATGAAGGAAAAATCCACTTAGAATGACAAAACTCTAATTTCACTATCAACCCAAAATTTCAATTTAATTTAATCTCCCATTGAATTAAATTAATAATTTGATTATAGAAATTGAATTTCTTAATTTGAATTTAGTTTAGTATGGAACGCTAGCTTTCTCTACTTTAACACTTCGTTCCCTGCTGGCCCGGAGTAAGACATGCTTTAAATAATTAATTAAACAAATTTAATTAATTAATTAAATAATTTAATATCAAATATTATATTAATAAAATACCTAGTTTAAACATGAATCACTATTCATGTTAATCAATATTCAAATTATTATTTAAATATTTAGAACTCTCCAATTACGTTTAATTTCAACAGATTTAAATGTTAATTATATTGAATGTAATTATCCAAATCCTAAATTGAATTTGACATTTCAAATTTACTCAATATTCTAATCCAAGGTTTAACCTTTTACAAGTTAGTAGAGGGACCTTATAAACCTACAGATCACGAGCTCCAATGATTTGAGATTAATTGGTTAAACTCTTTAATCTGATTTAATCAATATTTGTTAACTATCGAGATATAACACTATAGCTCGATAGTAGCACTCGCCTCACTGTAGATATATTTATGTCAACTTGATTTAACCATGATCATTAAGTCGATCCTTGTCGATCCTTCACAGGTCGTTCTTATTTACAACTAGGTCAAAATTACCGTTTTATCCCTATAAATACATCTTGCTCCTTAAGTCACCATTGATCCTCTATCGAATAATTGATTTATATTCCAACTAATAAACCATGTCTCTCTCTATCATGAGAGGGTGTGGCTTCTTTGTTCAAGACCAGGAATCAGTACTTAAGAGAACAACCTATTTGCTAATCCTAGGATAGGAGTGAATTCCATCTTGCAGGACTATGTCCTCAGCTATTTATCTAGTTTTATTCCCAAAATGAGAGACTTATTGAGCAGTGTTGTTGAACTACTCTCACCTATGTAGATCAAAGTATAATCCTGAATAAACAGGACTTCATAGTTAGCTCAGAATTAAGATCGAATTACCCTAGATCATCAAATTGAAATAGTCAGTTTTATCAGTAAATGGTTGTTATAAACAAAAGTGACTATTTCATGGTCCAGTCTTATGCAAGTCTTTTGCATAGGATGTCCCCACTTGCATGTCTCCACATAAACGATTTCAAGATCACATCATTTGTATCAGTATACAAAGTGGGTCGCATCCATATTGTCCCCAGGATGATGTACTCAATCTCATCCATATACTTCTAGATCTTTTAGGGTATATACTATAACTTAATCCTCTTTTTTGTCTCTACATAAAGTTAAAGTATTCATACTATAGCCATGGGTTCATTTATTGGATTTTATAATAGTATGCAATTTCAATAACACTTTTATTGAATGAAATTTCAATAATACTTTTATTCCAAAATAGAATATATTTCATATATTACGAACTGCAAGTTTTAGGACATTCCTAACAAAAAGAACTATATCTAGCTAATAAATTTATTAAAAATGTAATATTTGGTCTTGCATTATTAGCAATATATATAATGTACCAATTGAACTAAGATATGGTACTTCAGGACTAAGAAGTTCTTCATTATCATTTCGAGGTCGAAAATATCTTTCTTCACATCTAGTGAACGAACTTTCATTGGAATATTCAATGGATGTGCTTTGTTCATATAAAATTATTTCAACATTTTTCCTCCGTAAGTAGACTGGTAAACAAATATCCCACCTTCTAAATGCTCAATTTGAAACCAATGCAAAAATTTTGTTTTTTCGAAATTTTTCATCTCAAATTCTTTTTTAAGATATTCTATTGCTTTTGAAAGATCTTCAAGAGTTCTAATTATATTTAAGTCATTTACATATACCATTTTAATTGCAAATCCTGACTGTGATTACTTTATAAAAATATACAAACAAATTGGATTAATTTGATATCCTTCTTTCAACAAATATCCACTAAAGCGATTATACCACATTCGTCCTGATTGTTTCAATCCACAGACTCTATAACTTTATTGAAAACAATTTCCAAGAACTTGATTTATATGGTTTAGGTATCTTAAATTCTTCTGGGCTTCTCATATGAAAATCATTATCAAAAGATTCATATAGATTGTTGTGACTACATCCATAGGATGCATGTCTAGATCTTTATACATAGTTAGACCAATTAAATATCTTAGTGTAATTGCATCTATCATTAGGGAACATGTCTCTTCATAATTAGTACCAAGTCTTTGTGAAGAATCTTGTGCAACTACTCTTGTTTTATATCTTGTGACTTCATTATTTTATTTCTTTTTTCTCACAAATACCCATTTATATCCCAAAGGTTTGACATCTTCTGGTGTTCGGACAACTGGTCCAAAAACTTGACGTTCTGAAAGTGAACTTAATTATGCCTCAATTGCTTCTTTCCACTTAAGCGAATTTTCCTGTGTCGACATTCTTCAACAGACTTTGGTTCAGGATCCTCATTTTCAGATATAATATCAAGAACAACAATATACACAAAAATGTTGTCAATAATTACGTAGTTTAGTTCCTTCGTTTCCTGTCATGACATAGTTTAATGAAATCTCATTATTATCTTTAGGTATTTCACATTCCTCATTAGTTATTTCAAGGATTTCTTCATGGATATTTACATCCTCAACCAAGTCTTTTTTACTATTGATTATTTATCCTTTTCGAACATATTCATCTTTGGAACCTACTGATGTACCATGCTTCTAGCATGTCTCTGACTCATTAATGACAACTTGCTGTGTTAGGATATCAATTTTTAATGAAATATTTGCAGTTGGTACATGTAATTTAGTTACTTTCTTAGCATTTTAAATGCATATGGTAATTAATTTGCTATATTTTGCAAATGAATTATTTTCTAAACTTCAATTTTACATTGATTTATATATAGATCTAAATGAGACAATAACAATGCATTTCATGTAATTTGTTTTTCCAACTTCTTAATTTCTCTCTCATGTTGGAAAATTTTTCTTATCAAAATGAAAATCAGCAAATCGTGCAATAAATACATTAGTGGGTTCAAGAATTTTAATAACCGATGGGGAATCATATCCAACATATATTCTTAACCACTTTTGAGGACTCATCTTAGTATATTGTGATGGAGCACAATTGACACATATACTACACATCCAAAATTTTTCAAATGGGAAAATATGGCTCACGCCCATAAGTTGATTGTAATGGCGAGAACTTATGATAAGTTACTGACCTAATATGTATAAATGATGCGACATGCAAAATAGCATGTTTTCATACAAATATAGGAAGCTTAGCTCTCATAAGTAATGTTCTAGCAATTAATTGAAAACGTTTTATAAATAATTCCGATAAACTATTTTGTGATGAACATGAGTGACAGGATGTTTCAACACTTATCCCAATTGACATACAATAATTATCAAAAGCTTGGAATGTAAATTTGCTAGCATTATCAAGATGAATAGTTTTAATTGTATGATCAGGAAATTCTGCTCTTAAATTAATATTTGAGCAAGTAATCTTTCAAATGCAAGGTTTCAACTTGATAATAAGCACATGTATGACTATCTACTAGATGCATCTATCAATATCATAAAATATTTAAATGGTCCACTTGGTGGATTAATAGGTCCACACATTACCATGAATTCGTTCTAAAAATGCAGGTGATTTAGTCCTCACTTTAACTGGTGATGGTCTAGATATTAATTTGTCTTGAGAGCAAGCATCACATGATAATTCACTAGATTGAAGAATCTTCTGGTTTTCATTGGGTGTCAGTTTGAATTCTCAATAATTCTTCTCATCATTATAGAATCTGGATGCATGACCCAATCTATCGTCCAAAAGATAAAGCATAAAACTTTTTCAATATATATTTTTTTATTAAATTCAATGATTGAAAAACTATACTTTTTTTTCTCATCAATGTACATTTGAAGAATAAAAAATCATAAATTTGAGTTTTAATTTTTATTTGGTCGCTGAGTTGTTTTAAACATTTTAAATCGTTACGTTTAGAAAATGATTCTAAGTCTTTGATTTAGTTAAATTGACCAACAAAAAAAAAATTAAAATGTTATTAAATTAAATTATAACTTCCAAGCATATATAGTTCTACACATATAACCTAAATAAATATAACTGTGCAATTGCAGTCTATTGTCGTGTTTGGAATGACTTAGAAAAAATATATCTTTCAAAAATTCATTTTTAATTAAACACTTTTGATAAAAATTCATTAAAATAAATAAAAAAAAAGAACAAACATGTATTGCAGTTCTTTCTTAAAAGTGTTTTTATATAAAAATTTGTCTAGTTTGTTATATACACTAAGAGTATTTTTATTAATGTTTTTCAAGGTTGGTTGGTGGCAGTCGTTGGAGGTGGCAGTCAAAGGGTGGCCAATGGAATTGGTGGTTGAAATTTTGCCTGTGTGGGGGAAGGGGATTGTCAAAGGTTGGTCAATGATGGTCAGAGTTGGCCAGTGGCGACAGGAGGTTGGCCGACGACAGTTTCCAAGGTGGCGGTCAAAGTTGGCCCGTGGCAATTGCCGAGGTGATAGCCAGAGTTGGTCGATGACGGTCAGAGGAGGTGGCGACTAGAGTTGGCCGATGGCGGTGGCCGGAGGTGGCGGCCGGAGTTGGTCGATGGCAGTCATCGGAGGTGAAATTGGCTGTCGCCATTTGCCAAAGGTGGCAACTGAAGTTGGTCGGTGGCAGTCGATGGAGGTGGTGCCAAAGTTGGCCGGTGGCGTTTACTAGAGGTGGCTACCGGAGTTGACTCGTGGCGATTGCTGGAGGGTTGCAGCCAGATTTGGCTGGCGGCGGTTGTCAGAAGGAGGCGATCAGAGTTGGCAGTTGTTGGGTTATATGTCCTAAAACTCGTAGTTTATAAATAGTAAACATATATGAAGTTTATTCAGACAAATGTTGTTGATTGAGTAATAACTCTAAATCCAAAAATCTTCGAACCCTTGGCTATTGTTATGAATACTTGGACTTTATGTGGAGACATAAACTAGATCAAGTTTGAGTAAAATAGCCTAAACCGTCTATAGTACTTGAATTAGGTTGGGTAACTATTTCTGGAGATACTATTGAATACGATCTGCTTTAATTTATGATTGGTACAAATATTGTAAAGTGTCATAAATGATGTGATAAATTCATTCATGTAGAGACATGTGAGCGAGGTTCTTCTACATGATGAAATTGTGTAAGACTGACCACAAAATAATCACTGTTACGTATTAAGACCGTTTACGATTAACACTGATTAATTTCACTTCTTGATGACCTAGATAACTTGATCTGAATCCTGAGCTGCCTATGAACTCCTGTTTATTTGGGATTGTCCCTTGATCTGCATAGATGAGGGTAGGCTCAACAATCCAGTTCAATATGCCTCTCATTTCAAGGATAAAAACGGTTAGATAGCTGGGGACATAGAATTTGCAAGATGGAATTCGCTCCTACCCATTTTAGAGATAGTAGAATGGTTGATCCCTTAAGGGCTTATCCCAGGTCTTGAACAAGGGGCTTCATCCTCTCATTGGCGTGAGAGGGAATGGATTTAGTGATTAAGATCAATTGTTCATTAGAGGGATAGTGGTATTTAAGGAGAAAAGATGTAATTCAGGGGTAAAACGGTAATTGACCTAGCTGAGGTACGAACAACCTATGAAGGATATAAACTTATCAATGACGATTATATCAAATGGACACATAATATATCTACAGTGAAGGGAGGGCAACTAAGGCTATAGTGGACAGTCTTGTTAGTTAACAAATCTTAATTAACTAGGTTAAAGAGTTTGACAGGTTAGTCTCGGATCGTTGGAACCCATGATCTGTAGGTCCATCAGATCTCCTTGCTAGCTCACTACAGTTAAAATTGAAGAACTAGGTGAAGTAAGAATTTAAAATGTTCAAATTCGGGCTTTAGAAGAAATTGTATTTTATATGAGATATAATTTACAATTAAATAATTAATTTTTTTAGAGTATTCTTGAACATTAACATGAAAGTATTTTTTAAACATGATTAATGTGATTAATCAAAGTTAGATGTCAAAATACTTTAAGATGTGATACTAAATTTGTTTTTAAATATTTTCTAAATTATGAAAATGTTTTTTCATAAAAAATTGATTTATTTATTTTTTAGTTAGTGGAAAAATCCAATTGTTGAATTTTCCCACTAACTAAGTGGACTTTGAAGTGGTACTTCCAAAGCTTGACACCTAAAGGTTACATGCTAGTGGAGTTTAAGGTGAAAGACATGTAAGATAGGATTTTACATGTAATTTGTCTTAGTTTGATTTTTGAAATGTGTAAGAACTAATGCTTCTTTGACTTTTGAGTTTACTCTTCCACCAAAATCTCTTTACACTTCACTTTATTACAGTGAAATTCCCTTTAGTTCACGAATAAAACGGTCCCACAACTTGTCTTCTTCAGCCGGAGAATAGTAAGGATTTACCGTTGGTGGTGTCGATTGAGCACGGAGAGGAAGATTACGGTAGATTCTACAAATGTTGTATTTTCTAACCCTTTATGCATGCTTATTCTTAGTTTTATGTAATTAGAACGTTATCGATCTTCGTTTCCGCTATTGCATGCTTTCTTTATGTTCCATCAGTAGTGGTGGTCATTGAAAGTGGTGTCCAAAGTTGGCCAACTTAATTCATAAATTAAATGAAAAATAAAAAAGGAAGGGGTAACCCATGGGTTTGAATAGTAAATACTATTCAAATTCATGAGAAAATGATAGGCTTCCTAAATCCATACCCAAACAAGAGTTGGTCTTAGGATGTCTAACCCATCCAATCCCAACCGTTGAAACAAATACCCCCTTCACATCTGAGAAAAGAAGAAAGTGACATTTCAGGAGAGACAATGATCAACACTTTTTTTTTGTTTTTTTTTTAATAATAATTATTTTTTCTAATAAACACTCTTGGTCAAGTAACAATTTTAAAACACTTTTAAAATTTTAGTTAGCATACAATAATTTAATCTCTATATTTTTAGATTTTGCAACAACTTAATTAGTTCATGACCTTTAAAACACAACAACTTAATTCAAATCCATATACTTTGAAATTTGTATTAATTTTAGTCTTTATGATGAAAATTTTCACTAAACTTACGTGTCAATTTTTATTACGTAATAATTTATGGGGTATTTGAAGCAAGAAGTTAGTTATTGTAATCCTAAGTTATTATAGTTTGATTGTAATAATTTGTGTTTAGGGTGTAAATTATTTTAGTTTGAGTTAAAATAGTACGTGTTTGAGGTGTAAACTATTTTAGTTTAAGAAGAAAATAATAAATATTGTAGCAAAGAATAAAAAAATGATGAATGTAAAATAATAAAAATTATAGCAAATTGAGGTTTTGAAATAGTGGTGACCATAGTTAATTGAGAAATATAAAATAGCATTTACTGTAGCAAGAGGTAGTTATTATAGTCTTAAGATAATCCTTGTACTAAATACACCCTTATTTTTTATACTTTATAGGAATGGTTTTAAATATAGGAAAACAAGCCAATTTGTTTACAAATATAACATAATGTCACTATCTATCAATGATAGACAGTGATAAACACTGATAGATATCTATCAATATTTATGAGACATTACCAGACATATGTCAGTGTCTATCAGTACTATCACTAATAAGTAGTGACACTTTGTTATATTTAAAAACATTTTTCATTTAAAACAATTACCCTAGTTTATATATAAATTTGACTCCCGATTTAGTTTATATGAAATCTACATGTTTAAGAAATTTCAATAAATCAGAATAATATTTAAAATGATAGAAATTAAATCATTACAAATTTTATAGTACATGGAGCAAATTGTTAGTCATTAAGTTCAGGAACAAAATTATTACTAGTTTAAAAGTACAAAAACTAAATCTTACCAACTAAAGTATGTGGACTAGATTCTTACTTTCATAATAGTTTAGGGTCAAAAAAATGTTATTTAACTTAGATTTTTTCTTTCCCAGGTTAAGTTTTAGTGAGAATTCTAACCTCTAACCTTTTGATTGGTAAGATTTCATCACCAACTCATAAACATATAAAGGGTACCAGTCATAATAATGTCATCAACTTATAGTAATAAATATGTAATAGATGACCCAACTTTATGAATGAATAATGAAAAGCCAGCAACATAAGTAACAAAATCCAATGTTAGTGTATGAGAAGTAAAAAAATTTAAACCATGCCTGAGGAGCTTACTTTAATCTATGTAATAGATGACCCAACTTTAGGAGCTTGCAAACAAGATTAGGTTGTTGGACAAACCCTTGAGGTTGTTGCATAAAGACTTCCTCACAAAGATCTCCATGTAGCATTCTTAACATCAAGGTGTGGTAAATTCCATCCAACATGGGCCTTCGAGGCTAAAATAATTTTGACTGTTGGTTTCTTAATAACAAGACTGAACGTTTCATCATAATCTATCCCGACTTCTTGATGATAACCTTTACCAACCAAGCGGGCCTTATAACGAGCCACACATCCACTAGGATGACACTTAATCTTGTACACCCATTTGCAATCAAATACGGTTTTTCTAGGTGGTAAAGTTGTGAGAGACCAGATGCCTTGACTTATCAGAGCATTATACTCTTCTTGCATAACCTTCTGCCAAACTAGGTGTTTGGAGGCTTGAGAAAATGAAAATGGTTCAATGTCAGAAGATAACTCAGTTGAGTTTGTAGTTGCCACAAACACTTTCCTTTTTAAAATACCTGACTTAGCCCGAGTTTGTATTAGATGATTATTTACTGGTAAAGAAGGCAGTTGTGTACCAATATGTGTATCAACTGAAGTATCAACACAAGTATTAGGAACTATATTACTTTCAGTCCCAATTACAAGAGGATTACCATCAACAGAAATTGGTTGCTCAACATCAGTTAGTAAATGATTAGTACTAGGGAGAGAAATATTATTATTGCAGAATCAAAGACTATTCAAATTCTGACTATGACAGTGTGGTGCTTTAGAGGAATTGATGATGATAGGTAAAGGCTGCATATAAAAAGACTTTGACATTTTGGAAGGATGATACGATTTAGAAGGCACTGAGATGAATGAAGGGGAAAAAAATTAAAGGTGGGGAGAAAGGAAAAGAAGTTTCATAAAAGATAACATGATGAGAAACAAAAAGTTTACCATTGCTCATGTTGTAACATAAGTCGAAAGAGTTCAATAACATGCAGCGGAAGTATCAAAGATCCATAAACATTCAAATTCACTAATTTTGGCAAAAACTAAAGCATGCTTTTCTAAAAAGTGGGTTTTCAGAATATACCTTTGATGAACTCTCCAAGAAAACGTGTGTACAGCTGTCTTCACTTGATATCACCGTGAACCACCTCAAAGCCTTCCCTACTATGCTCTTGGAGCTTTAGGCAAAGTTGTAGGGCTCAAGAACAACTTGAAGAAGTGAAGAACCAACAAGAACTCACAGCAACCGATTGAAGAAGACAGTCTCTTTTCACAGAAAATTTTCTCTAAAAAATTCTGCATTCACCCCTCTCAAATGACTCCAATCTTCTTTATATATAGTAGATGAACATGAAAAGATATGGAGTGCATGGCTTGCAGCTCATGCTTGGAGAATCAATATAGAGAGGATAATGATCTTTGTGTGAGCATAATGATGAAGGTAATGGAGAAAATTGAATCTCCATTTGTGCGTCCATGCAAAACCATTTTTCCATTTTCTTTTAAAACAAAAAAAAAATTTAAAACCATTTTAATACAAAAATGATTCTCTTAAATTAATTTCTTAAATTAATTTAATATCAAATATTAAATTAATTTTTACACAATAATCATCTTCATATATTTAAATCATATTTAAATATATATTCTCTTATTCCGTTTCATTTGAACGTTTCAAATTAATTTCTCAAGCTACTCTAAAGCTTATCCATTTACGAGCTAGTAGGGGGACCTTGGGGACCTACAGATCATGGGCTCCAACGATTCGAGATTAATCGGCTAAACTCATTAGTCCGATCTTACCCCCCATTCGTTAACTAATGGGACACTCCACTATAGTGTTGGGGTTTGTGCTCTAAATTCTCGTGTCTAGTAGTTTGTAAACAACTTTGTACGAACACTGGTGATGTATAATATAAATGATATTTACTTCACTACTTGACTTTGCACATTTAGATTTTACCACAAACCAATAAACATAAAATCTCTGGTTATCTATATGTGACTCAAGCATGTATGTGGTGACATACAAGTGGATCATGTCTCGAGTGATAACCAAAATGGTCTGTAGTATATGGATATAGGAGGGAAACCTTATCCTTGTAACGCTACGGATGCGGCCCGCTTTGTGGAATGGTCACGAGTGTTGTGACTTGTCACAGATGGTCTGATCCTGATCATTCGTGTAGGGGACATGCGAGCGGAAGCATCCTATAGAAAGAGTTTGTATAAGACCTGACCACGAAGTGTTAATGTCTCGTTATATAACACAGTGCATAACTGAGACTTCACTTCACTAGGATGACCATAGGTAACATGACCTCAATCCTGAGTGAGTTGGGAACTCCTGCCATTGAGGGCGGTCTTTTTATTTGCATGGGTGCGAGTGGCCAGAATACCAAATCAAACCTACCATTTTGGGGATTCGTCTGATTTGGGAGCTGGGAACTCAGCTACACAAGACGGAATTCACTTCTTCCCCGAGGCTGGGGTAAAGTAGATAGATAGCCCCCTTAAGGGCTGATTCTAGGGCTTGAACGATGTGATGCCACACACCTTCTCATGGCTCGAGAGGTGTTCACACATAGTAGGACTATGTTGTATTGTTCACTAGAGTGATCAGTGGTACTTAAGGAGGAAGATGTAATTACAAGAGCAAAATGGTAAATTGGCCTGCCGTAAATACAAGCATTTGTGAAGGTTCATCGTACTGATGATTGGTTATATCTAATGGACATAGAAATATATCTATGTCAAGAAGTGTTCCACTATCGGTCTTTAGTGGAATGCCTGGCAGTTAACGGATGGTGGATATCGTGACTAAAGAGTTTAGTCAGCTATTCACGTACCATTGGAGCTTCGAGCCATAGGTCTAAAAGGTCCTCTTGATAGCTTGGATACAAGTTGAGATTCAGTTTTTGGGTCAATTTGAAATTTTCAAATTTACCAGAGGGAGTTCGATTATATATGATATAATTAACTTTATGTATGAGATACATTAATTTGGAGGAAATTGGATATAAAGATGATTTATATCTAGTAGAGGAAAAAAATATTATAATTAATATTTGATATTAATTTATAAGTTATGACTGTGATAAGATCACATTCATTGGACAGTTAGAAAGGAAATGGGAAGGCGCCTCTTCGTTTAAAATAACGGATGAGTGCATTATAAATAACAGACGGTGTGCACATGTATTGTGAAAAAGATAGTGTCATCATTTAGAAAATCAGTGCCTATACGATAGGGACTGCATGATCGCTTACATATACGATATTGTTAAACGATCGCATACCAATTATACCATCGCGCGCTATTATCTAAACGATCGTTTACCTTTTTACAAAACAATCGTTTAGCTCCCGGTATTTACTAAACGATCAAATAGACGATCGCTTAGTTTTTCCTACGTGATTGTCTGGACGATTGCTCACCCTTTTCCTACACGATCATTTAGACGATCATTTACCTTTTCCTACACGATCGTATAGACGATCGCTTACTTTTACTATACGATTGTATAATTCACCTAAACGATCAAACATATTGTCTATGCAATAGACAACCTCTCCCACTTACTTGATTGTTGTGTACCGTCTTTCTTCCTCCTTCCCTGTACCAAATCCGAACAAAGCCTATACTTTGGATTCTCACTCCAAGAATACTGAGGCCTCTAAGTGGTGTTGTCTTCTCCGATTCCTTCTGTAAGAGTGGTGACTGTTCGAGATAGACGGTTGGGCTTCAGACTCGCTGTGAAGAAGAAATCTTCATTTGGTATGATTTCTTGATCCTTTTGCTTTATGAAAGTATGATTGAATATATATGCGGTAATTCTATCACAATGAATTGGAAAGATTCGCTTCCACTAGTAGGTACTCTTGAATAAGAGTTCATTCAATTGGTATTAGAGCCCTCGGTTTTTTGATATTCCAATCCATTGCTGCAAAAGAATTGCAAATACATTTTTCGTGGGTGCATTTCTACACTGTTTAATCGTTAAATTGTTGTGGATGTACGGATTTATGGATGTTTTCGTGGATGTTAGCCTCGGTTTGTTTTAATTCTTTTACATTTGCGATTGTTTGTAAAGGCCCCTATGTTTTGGGCATTAATAATTGTTATTGAGTCTGTATTCAAATTATGTTTAAGTTTTGAGTCATTCGTGAAGAAGATCGGTGCAATCGTTGCAGTTCTTCAAGGAAGGAGACAATTAAGTGTTGATCGCATCATGCAGTCGATGGATAACGTGATCACTGTTGCTCGCATTGGTTAAACGATGGGTATGCGATCAAGTGTTGATCGCATCATGCAGACGATGAAGAATGCGATTGCTGTTGTTCGCATCGGTTAAACGAAGGGGTATTCGATCAAGTGTTGATCACATCATGCAGTCAATGGGTACGCGATCACTGATGATCGCATTATGTAGATGATCAGGTAAGCAATCAAAGGTTGATCGCATCGTGTGAAGATCGATTATGCGATCACTGAGTATCAGGTCGTGTAAACGATGTGATGCTCGTGTATCGCTTAATGCATGCGCGCACTGGACGATCGTTTTGGTCAGCAAGCTTCATCGTTTAGTAACTACGCAAGGTAAATCGTTTACTTGACACGCGTTAAATTGTCGCATAAACGATCGTTTTGGTCAGCAAGCTTCATCGTTTAGTAACTAACTAAATGATCACTTAGTAACGCAAGGTAAATCGTTTACCTGACACTGCGTTAAGTGATTGCATAGACAATCGTTTTGGTCAGCAAGCTTCATCGCTTAATAACTGACTAAAAAATCGTTTAGTAACGCAAGGTAAAATCGTTTACCTGACGTCGCGTTAAGTGATTGCATAGACGATCATTTTGGTCAGCAAGCTTCATCGCTTAGTAACTGACTAAATGATCACTAAGTAACACAAGGTAAATCGTTTACCTGACGCCGCATTAAGTGATCACATAGATGATCATTTTGGTCAGAAAGCTTCATCGCTTAGTAACTAACTAAACAATAGCTTAGTAACACAAGGTAAATCGTTTACCTGTAACCGCGTTAAGCGATCGCATAGACGATCAGGCTTCATTGCCTCGTTGTTGTCTATGTGATCGTTTAATTTTTCTCTTATCGTCTAGTTCGCGTTGGACGATCGTCTACCTACGACATTTACTACACGATGGAGTCCTCTTGGCGGTTCAAGACTTGGTTCGCCTGTGAACCGATTTGCTCAATGAAAAAAGTAATAGATAGGGTTATTTCATTCCAGTTTTGTAAAGGCTCATCTAGGTCTATTAATGCTTTACTTATTACATGCGATAAAATGTTTTTTAATATGTCATATGGTATGCACATATAGATAAATCCCACCTTAGGTCATGCATATTCTCTTTATTATTAGTGTTATAATTTAGAGAAGCATGTTTTAATTTACATAAATGCATGCTCATGCATCATATAATATAAGGGTTATATTTATGTGTGATTTATTTTTTTATTTTTACTTTTTTTACGTTATATTTATAAGCGTTATCAATACTTTGTTATGTGGGATGAGTGTTTTAGTTGTTTATTTTATACATGGTTATAAAATGAAACTATAACTAAAATAATCAGTAAAAGATTAGTATATAGCCAGTCTATCTATGGTAGACCTTTTGTCAAAGGCGGGTTCTATCAAGGCTGGGGTATTTAAGATGACGACAACAGAATACCCCTGCCTGGAAACCTACCTGGAAAGGTAATTTAGATAGATTTGATGAGTGCATGCAAACTAAAGCCAATCCATTAAAGAGTTTAATGTGACTACTTGGATTTTTTTTTTTTTTTTTTAATTTCAAAGACAAAAGTTGTTTTTGAGCAAAATTTAGAAATGACTTAGATCATAATCAATAGCCGGATTGTCTAGGTTAATAAACCCCTAGGTAGAACATTCAGTGGGAGGTTCTTAGGGCATTTGATGCCTCATTTTTACCTCTCAGTTTCTCCCTCATAGTCCACATCATGAGATCTACCCTCGGCCTCGAGGCACCTTTGGCGTGTCCCCCCAACGGATGGTGTTTGGGTAGGTCAATATAGAGGTGGATGGAGAGAGTGTTCATAGTAAGTGGGAGCAGGAAGTGCGACAGCATATCCCTCGGTCTCCCTCGTTGGATTGAATAAAGTTTCTGCGCATCGCCTCGTGGCACCCTGGGTGTGTCCCCCTATAGGATGGAATGGCTGTTTTGCGTGTTTCTTTATTTGATCTCCTGTAAGAGGATAAGGTTACTTAGTCTCTTGTCCTAATCTGTCTTTTTCCCTATGGTGATGAATTGGGCAGGATTCTTGGGGCCGAAAACGAGGGTTACACTTAGTAGAAAATTGCTAAGGGTTAACTATTCTGAACGAAAAATGGTGGCTATTAGGTTTAGTTCCAAGAGTTGGTTCTACATAATGGTTGAGAATGTCTCATCCTAGTGAAGGGCCATCAACACACCCCACTAGTGACCTTTTTCCTGCCTTCACTAGGCATCATTGCAATAATAGAAGTCTTTTCACTTAGCGTACTTGGAATTTGTATTGCTAAAAAATTAATTGGTTAATTAAAATGGTTGTTTTTTGCAAAAGTAATTATAAAAGGTCATCATTTTTTTTTCAGCAACGTTTTTAATGGCATCAGCCACTATCAATTTACTTAGTGCCAAAAAGTTGAATGGTCTAGACTATTCAAGTTGGAATCATATGCTCACAACAATTACTCATCATCAAGGATCTCAAGGTTTGTCCTTACGGAGGAATTCTTCCTATTCCACCTTAAAGAATGTTACTCGAAAATGTTTGGGGGCATACGAGCATTGGACACGGCAACGATGAAGGCCCGAGCCATATAATCTACCAATCTTAGTGACATGTTGGCCAGAAACATGAGTCCATGGTCTCAGCACGTGAGATCATGGACTCCCTGTGGGAATGTTCAGAGACAGCCGTCTGGACAGCTCAAGCATGAGGCTCTGAAATGCATCTTCAGCTCCAAAAATGGAGGAAGGCACCTCTGTTTATGAACACGTGCTGAAAATGATGACCCACTTTAACGGAGCGGAGATGAATGGGTCTAAAATCGATAAGGTAGTCAGCTTAGCTTATCCTGCATACATTGCCAAAGAGCTTCCTCCACTTTGTCAACAATATGATTCTTAACCAAAGTGGAATACTCTCTTACCACTCTCCCTCAAGAGTTGCAGACTTACTTGCTAAAAAGTAAAGAGAAAAAGGGAGGTGAGGTAAATATTGTCGTCGTCCTTTAAAAGGTTCTAGTCGAGGTTCGACCTCAGGGATAGAGTCTGCACGTTCTACTTCTAACTCTGGACAGGGGAAGAAGAAGGGGGGTGGTAAAGGGAAAAGGGAATGCGCTTGCTAACTCGCACAATGTTTGCCCAGAAGAAGCGTCACCGCCGGTTAAAAGGAAATGTTTTCATGTAACCAGGATAGACACTGAAAGAGGCAATTGTCCTTGTTATCTTGAAGGAAAAAGAAGGCGCTAAGGCTAAGGCAAAGCAGACAGAGGATTTAGATCCTTGGCGACAGTGGAGGCTAGTGAGATTACGTTGCGGAATAGGCACCGGGCACGTTCCGTCTCAAACTGTGGCAGTGGGAGACATCTATTAAACTTTACAGAATAGGTTTCTTATATTTAAAAGATGTCATGAAGTGTCTTAACCTATCGTAAGAAACCTTTATTTCTGTAAATTGTATGAGACAATACAATTACACTTATTTTCTTTTAAATTGAATAAAAGTGTTATTTCGTAAATGTTGTGTTGAAATTTGTACAGCTAAACCTAGAAAATTACTTGTATGTGCTAAGACCTGTTAAGCCGTAATTCCTGATAACATAGAGATGGTTTAAATTTGCCGTAACTAATTCTAAAATTCCAACTTCTCCAGAACCTCTGGTTTGGACTGGTTTGTTCGATAATGAGTTACGCTTCCCTTACCAGACTCATTTTTGGGGGTTTCCAGTGGGAACTGCAGATAGCATTCTTCACTGTGTTCCTTCTAAGAGTGTGCAAGAACACCTCTGGAGTTATGGAACCGAACATAAAGCTAATTTCATCACTTTCGTATAGGGGTTG
>NC_052356.1:13089760-13106545 GCF_009727055.1 Benincasa hispida | reverse complement strand
AAGTTGATCCGCATGACAGTGCATCGAGGTGACGTGATCGTCACGAAGATCGCCTCGGAGAAAAACGTTTCTGATTCATTTACAAAGGCTTTCATGGCTACAATGTTTGAGAGTCACCTTTAGAGCATGGGTCTACGGGACTGCCCGCGGCTGGACTAGGGCAAGTGGGAGATTTTGTTGCACTGGGTTTTTATGCCCTAGTTTATTCTTTTGTGCCTGTTTACTTCTACTCCCCACTTTGCTTTAGGACAACTGGAAGATTGTTGGGGTTTGTGCCTTAAAGTCTCGTGTCCAGTAGTTTGTAAACAACTTTGTACGAACACTTGTGATGTATAATATAAATGATATTTATTTCATTACTTGACTTTGCACATTTAGATTTTTCCATAAACCAATAAACATAAAATCTCTGGTTATCTGTATGTGTCTCAAGCATATATGTGGTGACATACAAGTGGATCATGTCTTGAGTGATAACCAAAATGGTCTGTACTATATGGATATAGGAGGGAAACCTTATCCTGGTAATGCTACAGATGCAGCTTGCTATGTGGAATCGTCACAAGTGTTGTGACTTATCATAGATGGCCTGATCCTGATCATTCGTGTAGGGGACATGCGAGCGGGGGCGTCTATACCAAGAGCTTGTATAAGATCTGACTACGAAATGTTAACGTCTCGTTATATAACACCGTTCATAACTGAGAGTTCACTTCATTAAGATGACCATAGGTAACATGATCTCAATCCTGAGTGAGTTGGGAACTCCTGCCATTGAGGGCGGTTCTTTGATTTGCATGGGTGCGAGTGGCCAGAACGCCGACTCAAACCTAACATTTTGGGGATTCGTCTGATTTGGGAACTGGGAACTCAGCTACACAAGATGGAATTCACTCATTCCCCTAGGTCGGGGTAAGTAGATAGATAGCTCCCTTAAGGGCTGATTCCAAGATTTGAACAATGTGGCGCCACACACTTTCTCATGGCTCGAGAAGTGTTCACACATAATAGGACTATCTTGTATTATTCATTAGAGTGATCAGTGGTACTTGAGGAAGATGTAATTATAGGGGCAAAACCGTAAATTGGCCTGCTGTAATTACGAGCATCTGTGAAGGTTCATCGTACTGATGATTGGTTATATCTAATGGACATAGAAATATATGTATGGCAGGAAAAGTTCAACTGTTGGTCTTTAGTGGAATGCCTGGTAGTTAACGGATGGTGGATATCGTGACTAAAGTGTTTAGTCAGCTATTCACGTACCGTTGGAGCTTCGAGCCATAGATCCATAAGGTCCCCTTGGCAGCTTGGATACAAGTTGAGAGTCAGTTTTTGGGTCAATTTGAAATATTCAAATTGACAAGAGGGAGTTTGATTATATATGATATAATTGAACTAGTTAATTAAATATGATATAATTAATTTTATGTATGAGATACATTAATTTGGAGAAAATTGAATATAAATATGATTTATATCTAGTAGAGGAAAAAATATTATAATTAATATTTGATATTATTTTATAAGTTATGATTGTGATAAGATCACATTCATTGGATAGTTAGAAAGGAAATGGGAAGGCGTCTCTTCGTTTAAAATAACGGATGAGTGCATTATAAATAGCAGATGGTGTGTTGATCTCGGTGTACGCTTGTATTGTGAAAAAGATAATGTCATCATTTAGAAAATCAGTACCTATACGATAGGGACTGCACGATCGCTTACACATACGATATTGTTAAGCGATCAGATACGAATTACACCGTCGCGCGTTATTATGAAAACGATCGTTTACCTTTTTACTAAGCGATCGTTTAGCTCCCGATATTTACTAAACGATCGTATAGATGATCACTTAGTTTTTCCTATGCGATCGTTCGGGCAATCGTTCACCCTTTTCCTACACGATCGTATAGACGATTGCTTACTTTTACTACACGATCGTATACTTCACCTAAACGATCAAGCATATTGTCTATGCGATAGATGACCGGGTCTCCCACTTGCTTGATCACTGTGTACGGTCTCTCTTCCTTCTTCCCTCTACCAAATTTGAACAAAGCCAACACTTTAGATTCCTACTCCAAGAATACTGAGGGCTCTAAGTGGTGTTGTGTTCTTCAATTCCTTCTGTCCGGGTGGTGACTGTTCGAGATAGACTGTTGGGCTTCAGACTCGCTATGAAGAAGAAATCTTCATCTGGTATGATTTCTTGACCCCTTTTGCATTATGAAAGTATGATTGAATATATATACGGTAATTCTGACATAATGAATTGGAAAGATTTGCTTCTGCTCGTAGGTACTCTTGAATAAGAGTTCCTTCATATAGCCCATAGTTGAACTCCCTTCACTGTAGATATATTATGTCCACTTAATAACCATAATCAGTAAGCCGATCCTTCATAGGTTGTTCGTAATCACAGCTATGTCAAAAATACCGTTTTACCCTTGTGACTACATCTTGTTCCTTAAGTTTCTACTGATCCTCAAATGAACAATTCTGATTCATAATATCTATGAATCAAATCCATTTTCTATCGTGAGAAGGTGAGGCCCCATTTGTTCAAGGCCCAGTACTTAAGAGAACAACTTATCTGCTAACCCTAAATAGGGTAGGAATGAATTCCATCTTGCAAGGCTATGTCCCCAGCTATTCATCCGGCTTATCCCCAAAATGGTAAGCTTGTTGAGTAGTGATGTTGGACTACTCTCACCGTTTGCAGATCAAATGATAATCCCAAACAAACAGGAGTTCATAGCTAGCTCAAGATTAAGATCGAGTTAACCTAGATTATATAATAAATGAAATAGTCAGTTTTAACAGTAAACAGTTGTTATAAAGAAAAGTGACTATTTTTGTGGTCTAGTCTAAATGCAAACTCATTGCATAAGATGTCCCCACTCTCATGTCTCAATATGAACGATTTGTGGATCACATCATTTGTAGTACCTTACAACTTCTTGTAATAATTAAAGAGTGGGCTGCATCCAATAATGTTACCAGGATGAGATACCCAATTTCATTCATATACTTATTAGAACATATAGGCTATTATACTATCAACTTGATCCTGTTTATGTCACTACATAAAGTTACAGCATTCAGACTATAGCCAAGGATGCGTTTATTGCATTTTCATAATAAGAGCAAAATCAAGAAGTCATTATTATTGATAAAATAGAATGTTTAACAAAAACTGCGAGTTCTAGGACATTCCCAACAATCTCCCACTTGGATTAAAACTCTAGTGAGAACAAATATATACAATATAATGTTGAGATACATAATGGAAAAAATACAACAAACTAGGGCATCTACAATACCATAGACATTCTCCCACTTGCCCTAGATTACTCTACTCAGAGTCCTAGTCCAACTAGATGGCTCTTGAAAAATTTAGCCGAGAGGGCCTTGGTGAATGGATCAGTAAGGTTATCTTTAGAGCCTATTTTTGTGGCAAACACATCTTCTCCGTGTACGATCTCCCGGATGAGATGGTATTTTCTTTCAATGTGTTTTCCATGCTTGTGACTTCTGGGTTCCTTTGAGTTAGCAATTGCACCACTATTGTCACAATACAGTATGATAGACAAGTACATATTTGGAACGACTTCTAAATCAGCTAAGAATTTGCGTAGCCATACTGCTTCCTTAGCAGCTTCGCATGCAGCCACGTATTTCGCTTCCATGGTAGAGTCAGCGATAAAAATTTGCTTGATGCTTCTCCAAACTATAGCTCCTCCATTAAGAGTGAAAATTGATCCTGAGGTAGATTTCCTGGAATCTACATCAGTCTGAAAATCATAATCAGTGTATCTCATAAGGATCAAACCCTAGGTCCATACACAAGCATATAGTCCCTTGTTCTTCTAAGATAGTTGGGGATATTTTTGACAACGGTCTAATGACCATGTCCAGGATTAGACTGGAACCTGCTGAAGATTCCAACTGCAAAACATACGTCGGGACGTGTACACAACATAGCGTACATCAAACTCCCAACTGTAGAAGCATATGAATTATGTTCATCTCCTCAACCTCTTGAGCTGTCTTAGGACATTGTTTCATTGACAAATGAATTCCATGTCTGAAAGGTAATAAACCTTTCTTGGAATTTTGCATATTATTCCTTGACAACATCTTGTCAATATAAGATGCCTGAGACAGTGCTAATGTTCTATTCTTTCGGTCTCGAAAGATCTGTATTCCTAGAACATACTGAGCATCACCCAAATCTTTCATTTGGAATTTTGATGCTAACCATCTCTTTATGTCAGCAAGAAAACTTGTCTCATTCCCAATGAGCAAGATATCATCAACTATAGAACTAAGAATGCTACAGATTTGTTGACTATCTTCTTGTATATACAAGGTTCATCAATGTTCTGTTTAAAGCCATAAGATTTGATCACAGTGTCAAATCTTATATTCTAGGATCTGGACACTTGTTTCAATAAATAAATAGATCGATTAAGCTTAGAGA
The DNA here is from genome assembly GCF_009727055.1 of Benincasa hispida. NCBI lineage: Eukaryota > Viridiplantae > Streptophyta > Magnoliopsida > Cucurbitales > Cucurbitaceae > Benincasa > Benincasa hispida. Next base: position 13,102,056 of record NC_052356.1, on the reverse strand, counting down.
CTTTCCGTTCCTATCCCGTTTCGACGAACCCCTCTCATTGAGACATAAAAATACTTTCATCATGATAGCCATTCAGAAAAGCTGTCTTGACATCCATTTGTCATATTTCATAGTCATAATATGTGGCAATGGCAAGAAGTATTCTTATTGATTTAATCATGGCAACAGGAGAAAAAGTTTCTTCATAATCAACTCATTTTCTTTGGGTAAAAATCTTTGTCACGAGTATGGCCTTATAGGTCTGTACCTTGCCAGTTTGGTCTCGTTTTCTCTTGTAGATCCACTTATAACCTATAGGTGTAACACCTTGTGGTTGATCTACAAGTTCACAGACTGAGTTGAAGTACATAGACTTCATTTCATCGTCCATTTCTTTTATCCATTGTTCCCTGTTAACATCTTCCATTGCCTTTTTAAAGGTTAATGGATCCTCTAAATCGTCATCTTGTATGATGTTTTGAGTTTCTGTTAAACTCATGTAGCGTTTAGGTTGTTGAATAAACCTCCCACTACGACGAGGCATTCCCAACTCTTGGGATGGACGCGATGGGACAACAACCGTTGTTGATGGACCAGCTTGATCGACAACTCTTGTTGATTTTTCTATAGTATCTTTAGACAGCTCTTGCAAAATTAGTTTACTGCGAGGTAGATGATTTTAATATGATCCTCTTCCAAGAAAGTTGCATTTTCCGATACAAACACTTTAACTTCTTGGGGATCATAAAAGTATCCTCCTTTTGTTTTCATGGGATTTCCTACAAATAGGCATAATTTCGAACGTGTTTCCAATTTTTTAGGATTATGTACCAACACATGTGCTGGACAACCACAGATGCAGAAATGACATAAACTTAATTTGCGTCCTTTCCATAATTGATATAATGTTTCTGAAACACTTTTGGATGGAACAACGTTCAGAATATAAACTGCAGTCTATACTGCATATCCCCAAAAGGATTGAGGTAATTGAGCATAACTCATCATGGATCGAACCATGTCTAACAAGGTTCGATTTCTCCTTTCTGCAACACCGTTTTGTTGTGGTGTTCCAGATGCTGTAAGTTGGGATTGAATTCCATGATCTACTAGATAGTTCTGGAATTGCAAATCCATATACTCACCACCTCGATCAGATCGAAGTGTTTTAATTCTTTTACTTAACTAATTTTCAATCTTAGCCTTAAATTCTTTGAACTTTTCAAGAGTTTCAGACTTGTGATTGATTAAGTATAGTCATATCGAGAGTAATCGTCAATAAAACTGACGAAGTACTGATATTCTCCTCGAGCTTTAACATTCATCGGACCACAAAGGTCTGAATGTATAAGTTTAAGAGGTTTTTTGGCACGAAAACCTTTGTCAGAAAAAGATCTTTTCGTCATATTTCCCTCAAGACATGATTCACAGGGAGGTAGAGAACTGTATTCTAACTGATTTAGATGACCACTTTTTACCAATCTCTCAAACCTGTTGAGATTAATGTGACCAAGTCTGAGGTGCCAAAGATAGGCGTTAGGAGAAATTTTGGCTTTTTATTATGTATTTCAGTTGTTTTAAACATCTCTATATTTAAAATAGCTTTTGCTTCCGTTGGTTGTAATATGTATAAGTTAATTGCAAGTCTAGCAGAACAAATATGAACACCTCTTGAATAAACAAACACTACATTATATTCAAAATATACATTGAATATATTCTCTAAAAGACAAGAAATTGAGATCAAATTTCTTTTCATCTTAGGTACAAAGAACACAGTTTTGAGTAAGATAAAAGAATCTCCAAAAAACAACTTCATATCTCCCACAACTTTAGCTGAAATGACTTCACCTGTGCCCACCTTGAAAGCCATCTCATATTCAGAAAGTCTTCTCCAAGAACCAGTTTCCTGTAGAAAAGTACAAACTTGATTAACGAGGCCTGAATCTAATATCCAGGTAAGGTGAGAATTTTCCACTATACATGTTTCAACAACTAATAAATCATATTTACCATGTTTATTCTTTTCTGCTTTCTTTTCAGCCGGATATTTTGGGCAATTACGCTTCCAATGCCCAACTTCTCCACAATGGAAACATTTTCCTTTTGGAGTTTTGTTTTTTTTTCTTCGCAGGGGTTTTCTTTTTTCCTTTTTCTTTCTTTTTCATCTGTACGGTTTTATCCTTAGAAGAAGAAGAAAGACCAACTTTCTTATCATCAATGGGTTTCGTACCAAACATAGACCCTTTGTACAACTTTTGGTTTATAAATAACATTTATTTCTTTTTCCTTGAGTTTCATCATCGATTGATAAGTTTGCAATTCATTCAACAACGTCGTTAAGTTATAAGTGATTTTGTTCATGACAGCATTTTTCTTAAAATGACAGATAGCTCTCAAGAAAAGATTCAAATATCATGCTCACTTGACTTGTTTCGTCTATCATAGCCCCGTGAGCCTCCACGATGTTAAAATGGGTCATCATGTCGAGAACATTTTCTCTTACGTTGGTCCCATCCTTCATACATGTCACATACACATATTTGATAGCTTCATGTCTAATAGACGATGACGGTTGCCCGAACATCTCTTGTAATGATGCCATGATCTCACGAGCTGTGGGCATGACCTTATGTTTCTTATTGAGTACATTAGATATACTTGTCAAGATATAGGCCCGGGTTTTTTCATTTGCTCTTACCTATCTCTCATAAACATCCCGAACATTTCAGGTCGCCGTTGAACTGGGAACTGGAGGACGCTCCTCTGTTAACACAAATCTCAAATCATCTACTACTAATATTGTGTTGATATTTGATTTCCAATTCGAGTAACCCTTTTCGTTAAATTTGTTAGAAGGAAGCAGTTGTATAATCGAGTTCGACATTGCTGAAACATTTTAAACAAACTCTTATTAAATATGCATCTAAATCCATTCGAGCAAAACTAATAAAGTACCCAATAAATCTTAATTTATTTGTAACGATATTTAAGATTTAGAACAAATGCTACCGTGGGGCAGTTAAGAACTCCTTCACAGAAGTAAGACAATTATTGACCAAATACTATTATCTAGAATAACTCATATCCCAATAGTTCTTTTGGTTATTGTTTTTGGTCAAGATATTTACTAACACTTAGTAATTCTTGTAAGTATGACCCACCATTTTCAAATATTATAGGACAGTATGAATATGCCTCCGAGATAGAAGACAATATCCAAGACGAAAATATAAGATCCTATTCATTTTACTGAAGCCTGAGTTGTTCCGAATCCTATGTTACAACCCTCCATAGGGATCGCTATGGTTAAAACATAGCTAGTGCCGTATAAAAATGACAGTAGGTGCAACATAGGAATCTCACGGTTCAAACTAATGGAGGAGACCGTAGGACAATGTTGACACATTTCCTTCACCCACTTACTATGAACCACTTCCCTCATTCACCTTGTTATTGACCCATGCAAACAGTTTCCGTTTGGAGCAGTCGAAGTAAAATCAACAAGAAGCCGAGCATGGATCTCACGGTGTGAACTCTTGAGGATGTGAAAGTTGATAACTATATATTAAATATATTGTTAATCTCCAACTGAAGTGTTCTAAATGTTTGGGTAATTTACTTAGGCATGATGGCTAATTTCATACAACCTAAGTCTAAGTGGTTTATCAAAATATAACTCTTATAATTGGATCAAGTGGTTTATCAAAATATAACTCTTATAATTAGATTTAACCTACAATGTCTAGGTGATAAACCATTTCATTACCTCACATCGCTCACGCAAGCTCATAAAACCAGTTAACAACTCTCAATAGTTCGGTTATAATCCCCAGGTAGGAGGTGTTCTGTAAACCGTCGACTTAAGTACCCCTAGCCTTAGACAGGTTTATGAACCGATATGAGTTTGTAACCGTATTTTATAAGCCAACAATCTATTTTAACGATTAAAATTAGTTATTAACCAAAGTGCGCATACAACTGTTCTTTATTATGGATTTTAAACGTCTAACCAATTTTATAACAACTTTCAAAATTTAGACATGCTTAACATCCACAACATTCAACAAAGGTATCTAATATAACTATTATATTAAACATAACCCTAACATGCATACTATAGATTATAACAATTATAATATACTGTCAATGCATGTAACATGTTTCCTATAATGGGGTTTTAAATTTACATGGCATACTGTATGCATATACATGAATTGTTCAATTATTACATACATCTCATGCATAAAGAATTAAATACTAACTGTTATGGTTTTCGTTTTGACATAAACAAGCAAACAGATAGCTTATTACAAACAGCTTCATAACCATCTTTAAACTGCTCGAACCGTTCCAAACCGTACCCAAAACAACTTGAACCGAGCTGGATGAGTCAGAACCGGACCAACCAAAACCATTTGAGGCTGAACCGGATTGAACCTTGAGTAAACCGATCAAGTTGGCTGCTCTCGATCCTACCTCAACTATTGCTAAGGTCGATCGTGTAACACCTGGAGGTAATCGTCTAGTGTCATCGCCTTACACGATCGCATAGTATTTGTTAAAAGCTAAATGATCGTTTAGTTCTATCGCATAGGACTAGAAAATTGCTTAGTTCCATCACACTGTAATCGCTTAGCTCCATCGCATAGTACTAAGCAATCACTTAACACCATCGTCCAGCGCATTCAAGTCATCGTTTAGTATCCAGCACAACTAAACGATCGCTTAGCTCCATTATATAGAACATCATCGCATCGCATAGCATTTATCTACACAATCGCTTAGTTCCGCGACCAAACAATCGCTCATTGCTATCGCATAGCACTTTATCGTATCGCTTAGCGTGCATCGTTGCTAAACAATCGTATAGCACCATCATTTAGCAAAATCAACGTATCGTCTAGTTTCCACGACAAAACTAAATGATCGTGTGATGCTATTGTATAGCAAATGAATGCATCGCTTAGCTCCCGCAGGTACACGATTGTTTAGCATTCAACATCACCATGACTAGCGCATATTATGAAGCGATCGTATAGCTTTTCTTCTCATCGTGTAACGTCTGAAGCTAAACGATCATTTAGAAACTGGACTTCAACAACAAATTTGAGCAGAAGCTGAAAATACTGGAACAGCAGCTCGACCTTTCTCGCTTGTTTCTTCAATTACATCTTAATTTCAACTCTAATGACTCCAAATAAATTAAATACTCTTGCTAACACATAAATGCCAATTACAAATTTAATTGAGAAATTAAAGAGAATTAAGATGCCAAAACTCAGAAAACCATAGCAGGACTTAAGAGAACAACGTATCTGCTAACCCTAAATAGGGTAGGAGTGGATTCCATCTTGCAAGGCTATGTCCCCAACTATTTATCCAGTCTTATTACCAAAATGGTAAGCTTATTGAGCAGTGCTATTGGACTATTCTCACCTTTGTAGATCAAAGGATAATCCCAAATAAACAGAAGTACATAGCTAGCTCAGGATTAAGATCGAGTTAACCTAGGTTATATAATAAATGAAATAGTCAGTTTTAACAGTAAACAGTCGTTAGAAAGAAAAGTGACTATTTTCATAGTCCAGTTTATATGAAAACTCATTGCATAGGATGAACCCATTCTCATGTCTTAACATGAACGATTTGTGAATCACATTGTTTGTAGCACCTTACAACTTCTTGTAACAACTACAGAATGAGTTGCATCCAATAGTGTTACCAGGATGAGATACCCAATTTCATCCATATACTTATTAGACCACTTAGACTATTATACTATCAACTTGATTCTGTTTATGTCACTACATAAAGTTACAACATTCTAACTATAGCCAAGGATTCGTTTATTGGATTTTCATACTAAGATGCAAAATCAACAAGTCAATATTATTGATAAAATAGAATGTTTAACACGAACTCTGAGTTCTAGGACATTCCCAACATAAGTATCATTTGTACTCCAATTGGTATCAATAAACGAACATTGAGAAGGTTTAGGTTGGAGTTTGTTGGCAGTATATGGTTTAATTAAGGGAAAACATGAACAACCAAAGATTGTAAGGTGTTTGTAATCGTGTAGTTGATTGAAAAGATTCTCAAGCAGTGAGAGATGTTGGAGGTTAGTAGAGGGAAGTCGATTTATGAAGAACACAATAGCTACAAAGGAAATGGACAAAAAAGAATTAGGTAGAGAAGCACGAGTTAAAAGATATACGACCATTTCAGTGATATGTTGATATTTTCTTTCGACTACATCATTTTGCTCTGGAGTATATGCATAAGATTTTCGATGAAAAATGCCATTTGATTGGAGATATGAAGTAAAGGCATGGTTGACAAATTCACTCCCACCATCTATGCGAAGTATTTGAATACGGGAAGACAAATGATTTTCAGTAATAGGAAAAAGCCATGTATATTTAGAGAAATCATCGACAAAGGAAACATAGTATTAATAGCCATGTATACGCGAAGTATTCGATAGTTACACTCTCCTCACTATTGATATATTTCTGTTAACTTGATTTAACCATGATTAGTAAGTCGATCCTTCACAGGTCATTCGTATTTTCATCTAGGTCAAAATTACAGTTTTATCCCTTTAAATACATCTTGCTCCTTAAATCACCACTGATCCTCTATCGCACAATTGGTTTATAATCCAACTAATATACCATGTCCCTCTCTATCATGAGAGGGCAGGGCCTCTTCGTTCAAGACCAGGAATTAGTACTTAAGAGAACAACCTATCTGTTAATACTAAATTGGGTTGGAGTGAATTTTATCTTGCAAGACTATGTCCCCAGCTATCTATCCGGTTTTGTCCCTAAAATGAGAGGTTTATTGAGCAGTGCTATTGAAGAACACTCACTTATATAGATCAAAGGATAAACCTAAATAAATAGAAGTTCATAGTTAGCTCAGGATTAAGATCGAGTTACCCTAGGTCATTAAATTGAAATAGTCAGTTTTAATAATAAACGGTTGTTATGAAGAAAAGTGACTTTTTCTTGGTCTGGTCTTATGCAAATGTCTTATTCATAGGATGTCCCGACCCGCATGTCTCCACATGAATGCTTTCGATCATTTATATCAGTATACAAAGTGGGCCGCATCCATAGTATCTCTAGGATGAGGTACCCAATCTCATTCATATACTTATAGACCTTTTAGGCTATATAATATAACTTAATCCTCTTTTATGTCTCTACATAAAGTTAAAGTATTCATACTATATCCATGGGTTCGTTTATTGGAATTTATAAGAGTATGCAATTTTCATAACACTTTTATGGAATGAAATCTCAATAATACTTTTATTTCAAAAGAGAATATGTTTCATATATTACGAACTACGAGTTTTAGGATATTTTCAATAAAAAGAATATATCTAGCTAATAAATTTACTGAAAATTCAATATGTCTTGCATTATTAGCAAGATACATAAGTTTACCAATTGCACTAAGATATGGTACTTCATAACTAAAAAGTTCTTCATTATCATTTCGTGGTCGAAATATATCTTTCTTCACATCTAGTAAACGAACTTTCATTGAAATATTCAATGGATGTGCTTTGTTCATATAAAATATTTTCAAAATTTTTCCAATGTAAGAAGACTAGTGAACAAACATCTCATCTTCTAAATGCTCAATTTGAGACCAAGGCAAAATTTTTCTTTCTCGAGATTTTTAATCTCAAATTCTTTCTTATGATATTCTATTGCCTTTGAAAGTTCTTCAAGAGTTTCAATTATATTTAAGTTATCAACATATACAATTTAAATTGCAAATCTTGACTACATTTATAAAATGCATGTCCAGATTTTTTTACACAGTTAGACCAATTAAATATCTTAGTGCAATTGTATATGCCATTAGGAAACATGTCTCCTCATAATTAATACCAGGTCTTTGTGAAAAATCTTGTGCAACTAGTCTTGCTTTATATCTTGTGACTTCATTATTTTATTTCTTTTTCTCACAAATACCCATTTATATCCCAAAGATTCGACATCTTCTGGTGTTTGCAAGCGGTACAAAAACTTGACGTTTTGAAAGTGAATTTAATTATTCCTCAATTGCTTCTTTCCATTTAAGTGGATCTTTTCTATGTCGACATTCTTCAACATACTTTGGTTCAAGATGCTCATTTTCAAATATAATATTAAGAGCAACATTATACGCAAAAATGTTGTCAATAACTACATTAATTTAGTTCCATCTTTTCCTGTCATGACATAGTTTTTTGAAACCTCATTATTATCTTTAGGTATTTCACCTTTCTCATTAGTTATTAAGGATTTCTTCATGAGTATTTACATCCTCAACCATGTCTTTTTTACTATTGATTATTTTTATTTTTCGAGCATATTTATCTTTGTAACCCATTGGTGTACCATGCTTCTAGCATGTCTCAGACTCATTAATGACAACTTGCTATGTTGTGATATCAATTTTCAATAGAAAATTTGCAGATGGTATATGTGATTTATTTACTTTCTTAGCATCTATAAATGCATCTGATAATTGATTTGCTATATTTTGCAAATGAATTATTTTCTGAATTTCAATTTTAGATTGATCTATATGGGGATCTAATGAGACAATAAAAATACATTCCATGTAATTTCTTTTTCCAAATTCCACTCCCTAATGTTGGAAAATTTGTCTCATCAAAATGAGAATCAGTAAATCGTGCAATAAATACATCAATCGTTAAGGGTTCGAGATATTTAATAATTGATGGAGAATCATATCCAACATATATTCTTAACCTCCTTTAAGGATCCATCTTATACATTGTGATGGAGCAATTAGAACATATATTACACATCAAAAAATTCTTAGATAGAAAATATATGACTCATTCCTATAAGCTTATTGTAATGGCGAGCACTTATGATAAGCTATTGGCCTAATACGTATAAGTAACGCAACATGCAAAATAGCATGTCTCCATACAAATGTAAGAAGCTTAGCTCTCTTAATAATGTTCTAGCAATTAATTGCAAATGTTTTATAAATGATTCTGCTAAACTATTTTGTATATGAACATGAGCTACAGGATGTTTCAACACTTATCCCAATTGACATACAATAATTATCAAAAGCTTGAAATGTAAATTCACTAGTATTATCAAAATGAATAGTTTTAATTGTATGATCAAGAAATTTTGCTCTTAAATTAATTATTTGAGCAAGTAATCTTTCAAATGCAAGGTTTCGACTTGAATAAGCACACGTATGGTCATCTACTAGATCATCTATTAATATCATAAAATATCTAAATGGTCCACTTGGTTGGTTAATAGGTCCACATATCACCATGAAATCATTCTAAAATGCAGGTGATTCAGTCCTCACTTTAGCTGGTGGTGGTTTAATTATTAATTTATCTTGAGAGCAAGCATCACATGATAATTAACTAGATTGAAAAATCTCCTAGTTCTTCAATGAGTGTCCATTTGAATTCTTAATAATTCTTCTCATCATTACAGACCCTGAATGACCCAATCTGTCATGCCAAATAGTAAATTTATCTGGATTCATGAACTTCAGATTCATTGTTGCATGTGTTTTAATTACTCATATATGAGTATAATATAATCCAAAAAATAAAGTAGAAAAAATTTTCGATATAGGTTTTTCATGTGAGATAGTAGAGATGATATAATGCTACTTCATATTATTCTTTCTATCAATCTCAAATGATAACCATTGCAATGTATATCTTTAAAACTTAGTAGATTTCTCTTTAAATTGACTAGAGAATAATGCATTATTAATTGTAAATTTTGTTCCTTTGAGTAAAATAATATTTGTTTTTCTAAAACCTTCAATTAAATTTGCAGAACCTAATATTGTATTGATTTTTGCTTCCAGCATTGTCAATTTGGAGAAATATTTTCTACTCGTAAGTATTGTATGCGTAGTTGCACAGTTTGTCAGACATAGGTCTTCGTTCCTTATTTTTTAGTCCTTTTGAAAACTATCCATGATTCTTCATTAAACAAAATAATTACAATAATATAAACAAAACTTGAAATACAGAAGTTTAACATAAAAAAACATGAAAGATAAGGAAAAAAAAAACAACATCAATCCTAGATATATATATATATATTAACAACAACAACATTAATCCTAGATATTTTCAAAATCAAAAGAAACACTTATTATTCCATTGATGACACCAATTTTCTTTCCAGGAGATTCAAATAAGTCAGTCACATTTAAAGTTGTCCTAATGGATGCGTCAAAATAATAATTATTTCTTCCTCTGCCATGGTCACGACCACGACAATGACCACGACTTCGATCTCGACCATGATTATTATTTCAATTTATAGTATTGACTTCAAGGAAATAGTATTTCTCCAGTTGGTCAAGATTCTGGTTTTTCATTAATATTTAAATTCACAATATTGACTTCAAGGAATGGTATTTCTCTAGTTGGTCGAGATTCATGGTTTTTCATTAATAACTCGTTATTTTTTATTTAGCCACAAGAAGACATGAGATGAGTTCATAATATTTTTTAAAATCTTTCTCTCGATATTCCTGCTACTAGAGAATATTCAAGACATGAAAAGTAGAAAATGTTCTCTCTAACATATCTGCATTAGTAATTTTCTCTCTGCATAAAAAAAATTTTGAACTGATTTAAAGTAGTGTAGGGTCGTGATCACTTACTGATTTAAAATCTTGGAACCTCAAATGAATTCATTCATAATGAGCTTTAGGAATAACTGTTTCATGATGCTCATATATTTTTTTTTTTCAAATTTTGCGACAAGATGCAAGGATCTTTTATGGTTAAATATTTTACTTTTAATCCTTCATGAAGATAATGACGAAGAAAAATCATGGCTTTTTCTTTTTCTTGATTGTTCATAGTACTTTCTTCTTTAATTGTTTCTCTAAGATTCATGGCGTCTAAATGTATCTCAACATCAAACACTCATGACCAATAATTATTATCATTAATGTCAAGTGCTGCAAATTCTAGTTTTGTAAAGTTTGTCATATGGTAACACTATCACAAAATATTTTATTTATATTAGAAATTTAATATATACTAAGCATGCAAAATAACATTTAATTTATTAATTACATTAAAGAGGAAAAAACTGACCTATCTTTAAGATCTATCTTCAGTGGGAGGAAACAACAAAACCTCGTGTTGATAACGTGTTGTAAAATTGAGGCATACATGGAGCACAACTGGAACACGAATATGGAGAAAATATAATACAATAATAAATAAATTAAAGAAAATAACAAAATATTAGAATTATGTAAATAGAAAAATATGGAAAATAGAAATATGAAGTGGATTTTCTCACCAACGTGTGTCTCTTCAAGATCCACAAAATGCCACTATTTACATGCAAATTGGCAAGTAGGAGGTGGAATTACATAAACACTAATAGTGTATAATCTTTAGACACATGGACGACACATAGATATGACACATGGCCTTTAGAACAGTTCATAATCTTTAAACACGTGGCTTTTAGACACTAAGCATGAGTATCTATATCATTTATTCATAATATTTATAACAGTTCTATGTTTTTTGAATTAATAATTTCTTTTACTGAGGCATTTTGGTCATTTGATATTTATTAAATAAGGAAACCATTTTGACATTTTCCTAATTTCTTATACTTGTTGCCATTTTTTTAAAAATGAAACTTTTATTTTGCTATTTCTTTTATCATCCCAAATATTTTATAAGAAGTGATAGTCGTGTCTAACAAATTTTTATGAAGGCATGGCTTCCAAATGCAATAAAAGAAGCTTATATATTATCTTTTTACTCTCGTAGATGTTTTGTTGTCCACATTTCATAGACGTTTTTAAACTTAAGGAAAAAGAAGTAGTTTTTGATACGTCAGCCCTAGAGAGAAGGGAGTAAATAGGTTTATTGTAAATTTATTGGAAAGTTTTAAAGAAGAAAATATGTTTAAATAAGAGAAATAGTGTAAATCAAATTTAATTTGGGTCATTGAATGTTGATAATTCAAAATAATGATGAAGATAATGATAATAATAATAATAATAATAATAATAGTTGTTTTCAAATATAACAAAATGAGTCAATTTATTTATAAATAAAGCAAATTATCATTATGTGTTGATGATAGATAATGATATTTGCTATATTTGAAAATATTTTTTCAGTTTTATCATTCAAAATAATTATCTTAAATAATAATAATAATAATCAAATCCCACCAACTGTAACCGAGTACCTTTTACTTGTTGTTTTTACATTGATTAACCGTTGGACTCAAAAAGAATAT
>NC_052356.1:13085147-13089745 GCF_009727055.1 Benincasa hispida | reverse complement strand
TTATTTCTTTTCTTGCTCTAAAACCAACCAAAATTCACCGTGTGGCATATTTTCATGGCTGCACATATTGCTCTTTAATTGAATTCAATCAAAACTGTTAAAAGTTGTTTTAAACTTCGATTGGGGTGATCCGAATTGCATTGAATTTGTTATTGTGAGCTCTGAATGGGCTTTCCAAAATAGTAAAATTGTTAGATAAAAGCAGGATTTACCATGAAAATATTAATTCATTAATTCATTAAAATTAATTATTTTTAGATTAGGGTAAAAAAAACCAACTGTTTATGTTTTTAAATTTGGCTACAATTAATTTTTTTAGTGTCAATATTGTAAAACCTACTATACCATTACCAAGGTTTAAAATATCGACAAATTCTTTTACAGAAATATCACTGAAGATAGTGATAAAAATATCGACAAATTCTTTTATAGAAATATCACTGAAGATAGTGATAAAATGCCGATATAAATTTCTTCAAAAATTATAAAATAAACTAATAAATAAATATTGTTTTTAGGTGGGGTTTTGTATATATATATATATATTCACCAGATTCAACCATCTAATGATGTAATTGTAGAAGTATATTCTGTCTTTTTATGCTTTTTATGCAAAAATCTGTTTAAAAAAAAAAAAGAGTGAGAAAAGCCTTCGAGGTTAAGAATGGATGAAAAATGGCAAATAATTGAGAGTGCCAAAGGAAAAGTTGTTTTATCCAAATACTCTTAAGACACTTCGCATATGAGAAAAGAAGAAAGTGACATTTCAACAAAAACATTGATCAATAATTCCTTTTCTAATAAACACTTTTGGTCCAGTAACTATTTTCAAACACTTTTAAAATTTTAGTTACCATACAATAATTTAATCTCTATATATTTAAATTTTGTAACAACCTAATTACTTCGTGATCTTTAAAAACAACAATTTAATTTAAATCCATATACTTTAAAATTTGTATTAATTTTAATTTCTATAATGAAATTTTTCACTAAAATTAAGTGTCAATTTTTATTACGTAATAATTTATGGGACATTTGGGATAAAGAGTTGGTTATTATAATCCTGAATTATTATAGTTGGATTATAATAATTTGTGTTTAAGGTGTAGATTATTTCAGTTTGAGTTATAATACTATATGTTTGAGGTGTAAATTATTTTAATTTGAGTTTGATCAAAAGTGTTTAAATAAAAATAAGTTTTTTGAAAAACATTTTTTTTTTAAATCAATCAAAACAAACCCTTAATTTATACTTTTTGTACTATTAATATATTACGTCTTTATATCTTTAATATTACACCCTTCCAATATAACATGGTATATATATATATATATATATATTAAAATAATAATAATAATATTATTATTATGTCGTTGTTGAATAAAATTTTTTGATCAACCACATATTTCTAACTTAATGAGTAATGAGTTGACCATTTTACTAATTTTATATTATTTTTTATTATGTGGGCTTTTCTAATTTTAAATGAGTTGATCATTTTTACTAAGTTTATATTATTTTTTATTATGTGGATCTTTCTCTTTTCTCTTTCCTCCTCCCTTTTCCTTTCTTTTCTTTCGTTTTCTTTTCTCTCTCAACCCTATCTCTAATCTATCTTGAAACTTAGCCCTTCTCTTTAACATTGAGAAATACAATCAACTTATTGAAAGAATATATATATATATATATATATATATATATTATATTATATATATTATATATATCAACTAACGGATAACTTAACTAGGGGATCATTTAAAACATTTTCTAAATTTCAAAGATAAAAGTATTCTTTTTTGAAACTTTCATATACCATATGGATATTAAAGTGGACCTCATTTGATTATGTTTGTTGTTATTTAATTGTATTCTATAGTTGTAAGAAATTGTGGGATCCACCTCTAGATTCTCAATCTGATTGTATTTAAAAATACCTGAGACACATTATTTTTACCGTTATCGTTACATATAATATTACTGTAACAGTATAACAATTATGAATCTGTCACATTTATTGTAATCTTTATCTTTATCTTTACCGTTTACCATTGGGATCAAACGATAATGATAACAATAAATTTGACATATTCATAATTATAAGTAAACACTATAAAAAAACAATCCAATTATGTTTGCGATTAAGATTCATTATGATTGATCCATCAATGAAATCTCACTATGATTACGTCAATTTTCATTACAAATTGATAAATGTGATCTATCTTCAAACTTAATGGACTAGAAGTGTGTATTTTGACCTTAAAATGACTATATAATTTAAAATTCCTACAATAATAAATTATGATTAAGGAAAAAAAATGAGTATAATAAAAATGTATTTATCCTGGAGAGATAAACATGAAAGGGGCACTGTAGTAACAAAATTTTCATAAAATCTGAATAAATAAAACTTTCAAATATTTGGACAAAAAGTCTAGTTTCTTTAGAGTTAGAAAATTTATATATAATGTATTTTCTGAATTTTAAGGTCAAATTTGTAAATAACGAATAAACGATGTATCAAATTACGAATTTAAGACATTACGACATTTATGATCACAAATAATACTTTGATTTTTGTCTATAAATTCTCTCGTCTCCTCCTTCAATTTCACAAAACATTTACCACCAATTCCTCTTTTTCTTATCTATCTTCTTCTACTCTGTGTGAGAGAGAGAAGCCATTGAAGCTTAAGAAAATGGTAGAAGCCCCACGGCGTCAAGAACCAAACAATCCTCCAAGAAGGGGCAAAATCATGGGTCAGATTATTAAGGACACTTTCAGCTTTACAACGTCCTTTGTCACCGCTGCAGGGACACAATCTAGAGGAGAAGCTCCCGGCGAGGCCGAGGCGGCCGAGCGACCTAATCAACCCCCTCCGCCGCATCGGGCCTAGACCTATTTTCTATTATGCGAGTGTATGTTTTTCTTGTTCTAAGCAAATGATGACATAGTACAGGCAAATTATTGCTAAATTTTATGTGCTCTCACTTTGAGTAAGGACTGAGTTTTGGTTAATTACATTACGTCAAATCCATATCTAAAGTGTTGTGTCGTGTAAACCACTGCATTGAAAATAATTTTGGCACGACCTTGGTGTATATCATTTATGTCGATTACTTTCCAAGATTAACACAACACTCATCTCGAACGTACATTCATTAGTGAGAGGGTTGGAATCAAGAGAAAGCTGAGAATATGTGTGGAAAAGAAGAAGGAGATGAAAGAATTAATGTTCTATGAATTCTAAATTCATTGATTTTTGAAGAAGACAACGACGTTCAGATCTAGAGAAAATTAATTTTCCAGATTCAAATTAATTCCATAATATTTTAAAAAATAGAAGGAAAAAAATAAAAGTTTCTTTTTTTTCGCACGAGTGCAGTTACTCAAACTCACTCGTCTGTTGGATAGCGACGGTTGCGGCGTGCTATAGATGAAGAGTCTTAACTACCACTTTAACCACTTTTGCAAGTCCTTTGTAGAGCTCTCATATTTATACTGGATCTCTAAACTTCCCACATGAGATAGAAATTTACTCTCTAACTGTGAACTTGCTACGGGTCATAAGTCTTGATAATTGTGAAACATTTCGCAACATTAACATGTGTGACGCTTTTAGTTGTCGCTTTGAAAATTTTTTATGAAGATGATGTTAGTTGAACGCATGATGAATTGAATTCTTAGAATATATTTTTCTAAAGTCTTCCATTTATTTGTTTCTACTAATTCGATTTAATTTATCAAAAAGTGTCTTAAGGAAACTTGTTTCATCATTGAATAATTATTTTCTTTCGGTTAAGAGTGGTAAGATTATGAAATATTTCATTTTATTTGAGATCTTGATCATATTCAATTCAATGTGTTCAAAATGTGAGATATATCTTATATATGATTAATTATTGATATTATTATTTTGTTGAGCACAACAAATAATGTAGGGGGATTTCCTAAAGAAAGGAGGCAAAGTATAACATAAAATTGTTTAGAGAAATTAATTAATTAATATTATTATTAAATGGGAAAATTGTAACTTTAATAAAAAAATTTGAAAATTGAATGCGTGTTTCTAAGTTTTGTTTTTTTGCAAACATGTCAAAAAACTTCTGTATGAAAATTTAATTGCTATTTGATTTATATGTAATTATTATGTGATTGTTATATGATTTCTATGTGATTGCCGCATCTGCAATTATAAAAAAGTTGAAGTCATGACTTTGATTTCTTGTAATATATTTGTCATACAATATAATTTTCTTTATTAAATTGTATTTTTCTCTCTCCATTTTCTTGCAATGTTTTGAATATTTTCTAAATGTTTTGCATTCCTAACAAAATTTCATAAATAATTAAAATAGGAAAGGGATGATGACATTTCACGGGTTGGGGACACACTTTGTAAAGGGAAAATTAAAAATATATTCGCGTTTTAAAAACTATTTAGAAAAATATTGTAATTTTGAAACTATTTAAAAAAATATTGTTTTTTTTTTCAAAAAAAATAGGTCGAGGGTTCAAAATTTGACCTAATTATTTTTTTTCTTTTTAATAATTTAGACATTCGACCTTCTTCTTTCTTTCTTTTTTTTTTTT
>NC_052356.1:13043370-13082367 GCF_009727055.1 Benincasa hispida | reverse complement strand
TTTAGCCTCAATATTTGAATGTTTCCTCCTTTGGCATTGAGACTATGACGTCCGATCTTCAAATGAAACACACCTTCATACCGATCGTATGATTGTACTTCATGTTTACTAGATCTTGCAGCCCATTTATTTATTTTCTCGTGTGCGTACCTGGTTTTTTTACTCCACTTAGTATTATAAAATATGCTTGAAATAAATTGTTAATAACATATATATATAAAAAAAATAATATTACAAGTGTATTTATCTTGTCGCTCCAATTCATCCCTTATTTCTTCTCTTCTTTTCTCGAAATAACTCACGCA
This sequence comes from Benincasa hispida, assembly GCF_009727055.1. Taxonomy (NCBI): domain Eukaryota; kingdom Viridiplantae; phylum Streptophyta; class Magnoliopsida; order Cucurbitales; family Cucurbitaceae; genus Benincasa; species Benincasa hispida. The sequence goes on along the minus strand of NC_052356.1, from coordinate 13,082,062 downwards.
TTTAAAGAATGTTATTTGAGCAAGAACATTTATAGGCAACATTCGAGCTCCGAGGACTCCATTTATGCACTCTTGATAGATTTGTCGTCATCCACCCATATTTGAATCCTCCATCATGTGCTTGAGTCCATTCTCTAAACTAACGCGGTAAAAAAAACTCAGACAACTCCAGTTTATTCCTTTGATATCTTCAATTGCTTTATTAAACTTCCGAATTTGAAATTGACACTCGGCACGATAAACATAATTTTTCAATGAATTAAATCTATACTTTTTTATTAAAGTTGCTCACGATATGTCGTAAGCTGAAACGATGGTGACATTTTGGTCCCGTCCAACCATTTGCTGAATTTTTCACTGATGCGATTATACCAGCATGTCGATATGAAATTAAACACACCTCTTCGTGTATTACAATTTCTCTCAGGTTTTCAGGAACCATCCCCATGAGTCTGCGGAGTCTTCATCAGCAACGGCAAATGCAAGTGGAAGAAGATGGTCGTTCGAGTCAACTGATGTAGCAATCAACAATTTTCCTGTATATTTGTCGTACAAGTGTGTACCATCTATCTAAATTATCGACCAACATTTATTAAAAGCTTCTATACAATGACCAAATGCCCAAAATACAAAAATTAGGATAACATGGCCTTCAGTAAGCGTTTCTTTCACTCTCCACTCTATATGTGTTCCGGGATTAGTGTGCTTAACCATATACAACCACCTCGATAACAATTTGTAAGACTCATCCCAATCACTGAACACTTTAGCCAACGCTTTTCTTTTGCCCTCCCATACCCTATGGTAAGGAACATGATATCCAAACTTTGATTTGATGTCGGACGCAGTTGTGCCACACTGATAGATGATTTTTCTCTTACGGCATCACAGAACTCTAATGCAATCATTGATGAATCCAATTGTACATAACTTTGACTTAGTTTTGAATAAAAAACATGTATGCTGCCTATCGTACTTAGTGATTTCGAACAAGTCATGCGATTTTTTCTTTATTGCACGAAGTCTCCACTTACAAACTTCCTCCCACTTCTTACACCGAATTTTCCAAATCGTCGGTGTCAATTCAACAAACTCATATGGTGCGTGCAAAACATTTGACCGCGGGTTGTAGCATTTCCTTGCCTTGACAAATCATCCCTTTATACAATTGAGTATTGTCAACGTTCACAGGGCTACAATTGGGTCATGCTCTCGAATGCTATCCAGTACATTCATATCCAAATCGTTTAAGTTTTATGAATATCAACTTTTTAAACATAACAATAAATTAAACTTTTTATAACTATTTTTAAACATAACAACAAATTAAAATTTTAAATTACAATGAGATAAACTTTTTAAAACTATTTTTTCAAATTTAATACAAAATAAAAAATTAAATTAAATTAAACTTTTTCAAACTATTTTAAACTATATTTTCAAAGTTAATACTCTGTCTCTTATACACATCTAGATGTGTATAAGAGACAGATATTAAATAAATTAAACTTGTTAACTAAAAAACAATACTAAAATATAGAATATCATTAAAAAAACGACAAATAAATAAAATTACTTATTGATCTTCAATTAAAAAATTAACATTATCATGGTAGACATCAATATAAGGAATAAAAATGATATATTTAGCATAAACAAATATTAAAAACAAAAAACTAATAATAAATAAAAGTTAAAGTTCAATTCACAAATTCGACGTTAGTTCTTTTTTTTCCCTTCAAAGTGACAACATTCACCCTTTTTTCATGTTATTTGTTACCTGGCAACAACTACAAAAAAAAATAAAAAAATAGAATCTATAAAAAAATAATAATATAAGAACACAAATAAATTTTATAATTATTCTTAAAAAATAAAAATTTAGTAGAGTAACGAACCAGTAAAGTTTGTGATCAAGGGAGAATTGTGGGAACAATTTGTATCAAACGAAATAGAAAAAGAGAAATGGAAATAGAAAGCAGTGAGTTAAAAAATGGGAGGAGAGGGATTAATAGAAGAAGAGAAATGGAAATGGAAAGCATTGAGTTTAAATGGGAGGAGAGGGATTTAGTAGAGGAAGAAGGCAGAGGATTTCAAAAATGAAATGGCAAAGGCAAAAACGAAAATGTGATCTGTGAGATCTGTGAGAATGGCTGGGGTTTTAAAACACATAGGTCGAGTGTCGGGAGCTGAAATTAAAAGCGATGGTTGGGGAGGCACGGTAGCACAGCAGAGCACGCCAGAAAGTTAAAGCTGCCTAGATTCGGTCAGCAGCGCAGCAGCGGCAGATGATGGGACGACTCAGCTTGTCGAGGGTTGAACTTTCAACTTATGTAGGTCGAATGTTCAACATTCGACAAGTCTCCAAGCAAAGAACGTCGAGTTCTCAACCCTCAACATCCACTTTCATCGAATTCTCAACCCTCGACATCCAGCCTCGAACAGACAAAACAACCGTATTTCTCTAATTAATTTTAAAACAACTATACTTTTCTAAATAGTTTTTTGAAGTACAATATTTAAAAAAAAGATCCCTTTGTAAACATAAGACAAAAACAAAAATTGCGAAACTTTGATTGAAGACGAAAATAAAAAGATTGATGAGTAGCTGGCTTTTAATGTCAAACTTTCTCAGACAGATTTGGTTAAGGATGGCAATGGAGTGGGTCGGGATTAGGGATGCACTCCCCATTTTTGTCCCGATAAAGATTTTTAATCTCTGTCTCCACTCCATTTTCCGTTTTAAGTAGGAGAATCTTTGTTCGGGAATTCGGTCCTCACAGAAAAAATCATCGCTTTTTATTTCATTATTTTTATTAATTTGGTGTTTGTATTGAAATTATAAATATTTTTGGTAAGAAGTTAGGACTATTATTACATATATTTATTTGAATGAGTATTTAAAATATTTTAGTACCTTTTATTATAAATTTAATAAAAATTAAATTTATTACATTAGAAAAAAAAATTAATTTAAGATCTACTGATTGAGTAGTATAAATATAATTAAAATGGTTTAGTTTTTTTTATTATTATTTTTTAACTTTTTTATACAAAAATTAATAATTAAAAAGATTTGTGGTTGGAAACAAGACGGGAATCCTCTTGCCGATTAGGGATCCAATTTAAATCTCAGATTTAATTTCTGTATCGGATCAAACCAAGGATTCTCCGTCCTGATTAGGTCGACACTCGACCTTACAAGAAATTTTGCCATTCCTAAATTTGGTATTTGTGACATACTTTGATGCTTAAGTGAAAAAGTGTAATAAAACTCAAAAAATTGAAACTTATAGCCCATATAATCATAATGATGTAGTTATTAAAGGTTAGACCTAGAGCTCTTGAATTTGGGTTCTAAAATTGAACATGGGTTTGAGTCGTCCCTTATGCTAGAGGGATGCACGAAAAGGAAGCCTCGGCATGGCTGAGGTCGAGCATATGAATTTAGATCTTTCTTCTCTTCCCAAATCTTCTTTGGGTCCTATCGTGTAACTTATGCCCCGGTTTCATCTTTTTTTTAGTTTGATTGTCTATAATCTTGCTCAATCTTGATTAACCCTTTTGGTCCAAAATTATGTATAACAGTTTGAGTAAACAACATTGTTTCAAAAGAATGAACAATAACAAACATCCACTCTTTAACCTGTAGAAAAAATGTGCAGAAACAAGAGGAACTAATACCACATGACAACAAAGAAGATTCTTCATTTACTACCATGGGAAGCAAATTAAAGCAATCACAAAATTTCACAAGATTATTCAACCCATCAAAAAAAAATTCACATTGACAGATTCATCTACCCAAATTCATTTTTGCTATGATAATGCAACATATTTTATCTATAAAAATGATGTTTTTTCATGTATGAAAAATACTATCAGAATTTTATGAATAAAAATTATGTTTGTATTTAATTTATGAAAATTAAGCTTAGAATCTTATATAAATTTAATAGATTAATTAATTAAACAATAACTATTATTTAAACATGTTGATAATAATTCAAGAATAATTTTAATTCTAAATATTTGAAAATTGAGTCATTTATAATTAAAATCAATCAATTAATGAATGTCATATTAATTATAATCTAATAACTTCATCATTTTTATAATTACTTAAGTTCAACATTAGTAATTTTAATTTTAATTAATTAATATAAGAAAATATATTTTAATAAACAATATATTATAATCATAATGATGTAAGTTGAATCTTGGTGAGAGTAACAATGGAGGCTTTGTGTTTTTAGAGAGAATTAAAAAAATAAGAAAAATCGGTGTGCTAATCTGGGGAAGAAGATGTGTTTAAATATAGGAGGATGGTGAAATTCAAATTTAATTTGAGCCTTTAGATCTTGGTCAAAAAGAAAAATTAATGGTAGAAATTTTTTCTTTTCGAAACAACTAGTCGCTAGGTATAAACAAAAAAATAATATTAAATTTATTTTCTTTTTAAAAACCGAACAAACAGCTAAAATCCACAATGTTAGATGGAAGAATTATTGCCTTTGAGAAATGAATTAATTAATAATTTATGTAAATAAGTAATTATATTCATTTAATAAATTTTTATTTATAAAAATAAATTAAATAAATATTTTGAATGATAGGTATCTATATTCACTTTTTTTTTTCATAATATGAATTATTAACAACGACCAGATCTATTAGCAAATTCCCAAAATTTATGAGCTACAATGTAATCTGTTATATAAATAGGTAAATGGTCTTTTTTTTTTTTTATTATGAATAGCAATATACCCAATCATTGTGGGTATAGTGGTAGATGCTCGGGACCAAGTTACTGTAATTTCTTTTTCTCCCTTTGTGTTATCCATGGAAGGCTTTTTTTTTTTTTTTTTTCCTAGAAGATGAATAAACTAATTCGATTTTCTCTCTTATTTACTACGGCAACAAAGAATCAAATTTTCACTACATTTATTCATTTTTCTACTTTATCTTCCAAGTGCAGGATAACCTCAACGGATTGCGGATTTTTCTTCTACCAATTGGGACCCTCCCTTCACCATCTCCCCTAGTCATCATTTAAATACGACTCCATGCTAACTTTTTTGGTTTCTCAGCATTCCCCACTTGTTTGACTGTTGTTGAGTCATAGTAAATTATTATTGATTTATTAAAAAAACTAATTTTATTCGTTTTGTTGAATTAATAATAATAATTAATTGACTATATTCAAAACAAAATAATATATAAAAAGAGAAAACCACAAGGTTGATAAAAAAAATCGAAATGAGGATGTTCGAGAATAAAGTATTCCCACACAATGTGTTAAAAACTATGTAACAGACCTAAGTATTTTTATGCAATGTGTCAATTCTCATTTAAAACATTCTCCAATCAAACAATCCCTTAATGTTTGATAAAATTTGATCCCATGTTAATTTAAACAAAATAACTTCTGAACTACGTTGGATTTGCAAAACTCAATCATATTATTAGCGAACTTTAAAATTTGTTCTCCAAAAAGTATAACTAACTTTTGGAAATGATATAATATTCTAATTCCATCCTTCCACTAATTCATAATTAACTTCATTTCATAATTTTTTTTGAATAATTGATCTAGTGCTTTTTCTCTCCCCTCTCATTTTCTTTGGATGCCTTTTTCGTCACTTTTCTAATTGGTCACGGGTTTCTTTGAATGTGTATCTTTGTCTTGGAATTTGTTAACCTTATTGGGATTTTTTTTTAAATAATGTTATTTTAATATATATTAACAAAAATAAGGTAGGATTGAAAGTATCGATGAAAATAGGTTTTTAAATCATATACCCGGTACACGATTACACGATTGCTAATCGTGTACCGAGTACACGATTAGCCCTAAATCATATACCTGGTACACGAGTCCCTGTTGATCTGGCACGCGCAGACTGCTAATATGGCAGTCATGCAGCGTTGAATGCCGGTACACGATTATCTCAAGTCGTATATCGGGTACACGACTTCCTTCTCCATTAAACCGCCGCGCAGCCCTTCTTCTTCCTCATCCGAAAGCTTCTACCTTTTGCTTCCGTCTTCTCCATCCACTCATTGCTTCCGTCTTCTCCATCCAAAATCGTCCAAGAACCTCCTCCGTTTGCTTCCGTCTTGCGCGTCCAAACATATCATTTTGCCTCCATTTAACCGTCTGTCCAAAATCGTCCGAAAGCTTCTACCTCTCTTTGACTGTGGTAAAAAAATTTTCCTACGTTATTTTCCAATATATAATCTTCATATATAAATATATCATTTTGTTTGTATTTGGTTGAACTTAATGTGTAGTTTATGGATCCTGTTGGGTTGAATCTAAAAATATATGTATATGTTTGTCTATTTGTTGGGTTGATTTTGTTATGAACTTAGAAATTGGATTTTGTTGGGCTACTATTTTTCTGAATGATTATGTTTGTCTATTTCTTGGGCTATTTTTTTAATGATTAATTTGTTGGATGATTATGTATTTGTTGGGTTGAATCTAGAATTATATGTATATGTTTATAAAAATGAAGATTGGTTCATATGTATATATATATATTATTTTGTTTGTATTTGGGCTGAATTAAATGTATGATTTATGGATATATTATTCTGTTTTTATTAGTTTATGAATTTTAGATTTGGACTGATTTAAAGGTATAATATTTAGATTTATATGTTGAACTTAGAAATTGGATTTTGTTGGATTGACATATTAACATATTTTTTTTGTCTAACTATAATGATTGAAAAATCATAATAAATATGTCGATGCGTCCTAAAGATGTAGTTATTCTTGAACCTGGAAATGATGGAGACAGTGATATTGATGTTGAAGTTGAATTATTTGGAAACGACTTATGCGTCCTGAAAATGTAGTTATTCTTGAACCTAGAAATGATGGAGACAATGATATTGATGTTGAAGTTGATGAATTATTTAGAAACGATAGTAGTGAGGAACATGATCTTGAGTTGATACCCCAAATAGATTGGGAAATTACAAATTCAACATGTGAACTAGGTCTATTTTGGAGGAAAGGAATATAGGTATAGATAATTATTGATTTGAGAAGTAAGCACGACCAAGATTGGTGTCGAATCCTCGCAGAATATATATCCTATACGACATGATCGTTGTGTACAGGGAGAATTAACAAATGCGTCACTTGTATCAGATGACTACTTTTCCTAGTATAATTAAATCACGAGACGATTTATCACACCAGACGACGCTTACTGTTACTGCATGGTAAGAGATTTAAAATCAGACATTTTTCATATATATGATAGGAATATTATATAATATTTATTTTTTTCATTGTACAAAATAATTTTATCGGAGATGTACAACAATATTCAGTGCAGCACAACTTAGAAGGTATTATTCAACAAATAAGACGATTCAAAACTTAGAAGGTATTATTCAACAAATAAGACGATTCAATGTTGCTGATACCGATCGAAAATGTATTCGTCGTATACGACAACGACAGCAGGGTGAACCTAATTTGAAGGGACATGAAGACAACCTCCATGAGGGTAAGGGTCAGGTGGTCGTTTTTAAATTTCATGTAAACTTTTATTTTCAAATTGTAAATTAAAGAACTAATTATAAATCTTTTTTAATATCATGATTTTTTTTTTAATATGAGTGCAAAATAATTATGTATTCATTGTAGATTAAATATATAATTAAGTTTAATAATGAATGAATTTGTGGACCCATTTCTATAGTCTTAATATTGTTGTACATCTCCAATTAAAAAAAATAGTCAATCTATTTTTTTTTTAAAAAAAAAAGAAAAACAAATCGTGAACCGAGTCTACGATTATGACAATCGTGGACCCGGTCCATGATGCGACCAGTCAACCAGTCAGCCAATGTGGTGCTGACCGAATTAAATGATAATTGTGTACCCCGTACACGATTTTGCCACATGGTAATCGTGTACCCCGTACACGATTTCACTACCCTACTTTTGTCAATGATTTCAATACCCGCCTATTTTAAAAATAGGTTCTCATATACCCTATTTTTATCCATAGTTTGAAAAAATACTATATTTTTAAACAAAATTCCCTTATTGATTGTCCTTCGTGCTATCTTTTTTTCTTTAATTATGTTTTTGTGGTTGTTTGTGCTTGTTTTTTTTTTTTTTTCTCTTATCTTGTTTGGCTTTGTTCTTGTGTTTGGACTTTTATATTTTGATGTTTTTGCTATCCTATACTACCTTTGCAGAATAAAAGATATATAAAAAAAAAGAGAATAACGAGAAGAATAACAAATTTTAACTTTCCATTTGTAAAAATAGCAAATCATAATTTCATTCATAAAAATAGCAAAACAAATTAAAAATAAAATATAAACGAATTTATAAGTGACTTTCCTCAACCATACAAATGAGATTGCAAATGACTTATTCAGACATATTCATAACTACATTGTAATTAAAACAAATATCTACATACTATCGATTGGCCAGACTCTGCACTGACCTTTATTCCAACCAAATTGCCGCCTTTATATAATCGGCTCTTACGCCAACAATAGGGCAGTCATGAATAGAATTCCCTGAAGCAAAGTGATTAATGTCAACCCATTCCATATGCTTGACATACCTTTTCACAATGACTCGATATGAATCACTTTAAAAAGAAGAGATTTTGCAACTTGAACCCTTGGTCAGATAGACGATTAGGTCGAGCTTTTCATCTATGCACCAATGAATTTGATTGGTTAAGTCAACCCTCCAAAGTAGACTTGTCATCTATTGACAACAAAAAATAAAATGGGTAAGAAATAAATGAAAATTGAAAAATTAGATAAAATAAAATTTGAAATTGAAGATAAGATCAAACATGATATTTGAAAAAGAAAAAGAATACATTCGATTTTTAAAATTCGAAAATGTAGGGAGATAATTTAGGAGAAAATCAGTATTTATATGCAAATGACAGAATTAGTTGCAGCGTAACTGAAAATCCAGATGGAGATATTTTAGGATAATTACACTGTAGAGGGTTTTGTGTAGTCATCAAAGATCTTTTGAAAGGTTACCTGCAAATACAATGTAATTAGTTTCCAAACTATGCCCAACAAATACAATAAACTTAAAATAAATACACCGCAATTGAAAATCACTTAACCAAATCATCTACACTGCTTTTGAACTTACCCAAAATTCTATAACAATACTTTTTCTTAGTTCTAGACCAAAATATTAGTTTAGAAAGAGAGGACTGGATTGATAAAAACTTTATCTAAATAATTGCATTCATGAGGAAAGAAACCGATTTAGATTGGAGTATGAAAATCCCAATTAAATTACTAACCAATCATGATGTGGTGTTTATGGCAATTGTGGAGATCTCGTGAATAGAAAAGAAACAAGCAATGTTCGACGATGGTGCATCTTTTTTTGATCGAATCGGTCAAGGTGGGTATAAGATCCCCAAGGCAAACAGGTTAATACCAACACTGTCTATATGCTTGGCCTACCTTTTCACAATGGCTCGATAGGAATCACTTTGGAATGAAGAGACTCTGTGACTTGAACTATTGGTTATAGTGGATTTGATTGGTTATGTCAAGCCTCCAATGTCGAGTTGTCGTCGATTGAGAACAAAAAATGAAATCAATAAGAAAAAGATAAAAAATGAAAATTTAGATAAAATAAAATTTAAAATTGAAGATAAATATGATAATTGAAAAAAAAAAAAATTACATTCGCAGAGGGCAAAATTAGTTGCATTGAAAATTCAGACATTTTAGGGTTAAAGAAGTAGGAACACATTTGAGACTGTATTTGCTATAAATTTGATGAAATCTATGTTTTATTATTCTTCTCAATGAATTTTTTAAAACAAAAAATAATATGATTCAAAATAAAAAAAAAACTAATTAATAAAAATGAGATTTTTTTTTATATTCCACGTTTAAAATAAATTTATAATAAAGATAATCATAAAAACAATTTAAAAAACATATGATTTAATTATGATTGAGAGAAAATCTACTAAAAATATGAAAAGTTAGTTACGAAAACTAATATAATATAAGATTTAAAAATTCAAAATAAGATAATCATAAAAAAATTTAAAAATAAGATAATATGATATTTTAAATTTCAAGTCAAGATTTGAAAATTAGTAGTTATAGAAGATCGAAACATTCAAACTAACTCTACATGGAAAATTATCCACTTAAAATAATGATGTTAGTTGGCGTTGAAAATCTGCTGAGATATATAGTTGAGCAACTAATTATGGTCTCATTAATACAAATGTCGAATTAATTACACTGCAATTAAAAGAGACGATAAAGACATTTTAGGATTTCAAAAAATTGGACTCACGTGATATCGATGTGTTTTGCTATAATTCAAAAGTACTCAACTTTTTGCTATTTTTTTAAATGGTAGTGTAATTATTGCTATATACCTAATTATTCCTTAAGAAGTCATCCCGACATATTTGTCTCAATGTGTTTGGCATAAGGTGGTGAGATATGAGAGGCACAGCAAAGCATGGGAAAGTAAAAGGAGAGGGAGAAAATAATATGTAAAAAAAAAGAAAAAAGAAGAAGAAAAAAAAGTTGGGCACAAGTGGAATGGTAAGTGAAAGAAAAAGAAAGAGAAAAGGAAGCAAGAGGGTGAAAAAGAGGGTAGGTGTTAATGAGTACTAAAAAGAAATAATGAGAAAAGGAAAAGTTGTGAGGTGAGAATCTTGAAAGCAAAAGATAAGGAAAGGGGAAGAGCCTACGAGAGGAAGAAAAGTTGCGAGTACATGGTTAAAATTACTTTTATCATTTTTAAAGTGATCTAAAATATATATTTAATCATTTAAATTCGATTTTGATAATATGAAAATTAGATTTAAAGATATAGAATTAAACATTAAATTAATTTTGAGTGCTTAAAGACGTTTTTTGGAATTACAGTTTTGAAGATTTTAAAATAACTCTCAAACATGCCTATAATAGATAGGAATGTCATAAAAGCAAAAAAAAGAAAAAATGCATTTTATTTATAAAAATTATGATAGTTTTTTAGCATCATTAATTTATGACTTTGATTAAGTGTCGATAATTTTGAGTTTATTTGGAAAGTGTTAAGATGTGTACGTAATTGATTATATATTTGTTTAAGAGTTCTAGAATTTTATTTTTTTTATTTTTTTTTTTTGGGTTATTTTGATGATATCTCTGAATATGTCTCAAAGAATGTTGAACAGGATGTTGGCTTTCCAGAATATGTCCTTCCTTATTTGAAATATTTTATGCTTTATTTTCTCTAGGTTGTTTTTCTTGTTTATGATTTTTCAAAATTGTTTGGGGATATTTTCCATCTTTTCACTATGCTATATAAGTTCAAGAAGTATCCTTTCTAAGGTTGTCGCATATGCTTTTGTGAGGGATCGATTATTGTGTTTTGACAGACAATTCTTTATAGTGTTTATTGTTTGTAAAGCAAGAAATATTTGTGGATCTTGGTAGGGGTGTTCCAAAAACTCCATGATCCGAAAAAACTAATCAACCCAACCCAACCCGTTCCGTTTAAGTTGGGTTGGGTTTAAATAAATGAAAATTTCATGAGTTGGGTTGGTTCATGGGTCACCTAAAATACCCCAAACCAACCCGAACTTATTATTAACTCTAAAATGTATTTTTTTAAAAATTATACATTATATAAATTGAAATTGAGTTGTTAACCTTAATTCATATATGAAAATAATTAAATCAAATTTTTACGTATTGATATTTTACTTCCTTTGATAAAAAAAAATTAAATTAATGACTTGAGTAACCCAAATCAACCCAATCCAAATGTTTCATGCTTGGTTTGGGTTGGATTCATTTTTTTAATAAGGCTTATTTGGGTTGAAGAAATTTACAACTCGAATAATTGGATTGGGTCTAAAAAGTTTTTCAACTCAACCCAACCCAACCCACGAACACCCCTAGATCTTGGTGGCATGTTCTATAGTTGTTCTGGATGTGGATGATTCATTCTTGAGAAGCATCCATCGTTCTTAGAGGGAGCCTAAGGCAAAGTTGATTGAGAAAGGATTCTCATCCTTAGGGGGATCCTAAGGTAATATTCATAGAGAAGAGTTTTCAAATTTAGGGAGAGCCTAAGTTCTTCAAGTTAAAGGGAGTTCACAAGAAGGAGGAAAGATATGTTCATAGTGAGAGGGAGATTCACACACTTAGGGGAACCTAAGTATTTATTCACTAATATTTAGGTACTTGGGAGGAGATTAAGTTTGATTGAGAAGGAGTCTCACATCTAGGGAAGCCTAGGTGAACAAAAAAGTTAGGCTCTACGTGTGTCACTGTAATCGCTATTATCTTACAGATAAGTATAATGTTGTAAACACTTGAATCTTTTATATTAGTGAATTATCTTTCCTTACCTCCCAAACGTAGATGTTTATCACGAATTGAGATACCAAACTTCGAGTATTCTTATCTCATGTTTGGATTTCAATCTCATGTTTGATTTATTGGGTTTAGAGTTGGTTTGTAATCAACCCATTACAACCCTCATTTATTATATAGAAATTGTAGGAAATATATAAAACGAGAGTGTATTTTTGAAAATTGTGTACTCTAAGAATTATTTGAAAAATGTCTAAATTTTTAATGGGTGTGCAGTCGTTGATAATTTCTTCCCTCCAACTATCTAATACTATAATCTGCATCGAAAATTCTCTTTGATTTTCAAGTATATTCTGTTTTACAAACTAAAAGTAATATCTTTTAAATTATTTGAATAGATTTATACAGATTTACTTTATTTTATGCTTATTTTTTGGATTATGTAGGTATCTTTATGTGTTTTGCAAACTGAAAATCATATATCTTTTTAATTATTCAAACAGATTTGCTTTATTTATTCTCTTATCTTTTTAATTATGAATTTGTTTATAGTTGTCGAATTTTATGGAGAAAAGAAGAAAATACGAATTTTGATTTTATTACAAGGTATTTTCATGTTATTATAAAGTATTTACGTGTACAATGCTTAAATTTTGATTTATTTCAACCTAATTACAACTAAAGAAGATTTGGATGTGTTACTGATTATGGGTTTGTCAAATATGTTGTTCATGGAAATATAATTGTCAAACCTACAAATGTACTGTTTATCCGTGTTAATAATGGAGACACAATTAGTCAGAAGAATTCTAGATTTCTAGGTTTGTCGATTTTGTTGATGTAGATTCCATGCACCTAGCAATATGGTGTTGTAGTAGGAAGGACACTGTTCATTATTTTGATTTGATCCAGATCATTATTCAATTTTACACTGTCACCATTAAATCAAATATCTTCTATGCATGCAAGAACAATGCTAACTTGCTGACTTTGTATTTGTGCCTAGACTAGATTTTAGTTGTTATTTCTATATTTTTTAACATCAATTTCAATTTTTTTTTTTCGATTAAGTTGTTAGACGTGTTAATGTTTCTTTGACATTTCGTTTTGATTTTGTAATCTAGAAATCTAGATTTGATTTTGTCGAATTGATTTATTTCCATAAATCTTATTTTAAATTATTAGATTAGATTCTAATTCTCTTACTTAAGGCAACTTTAAATTTTTGGATTAGATTATGGTGTAATTCTCCCGATTGTAAGGAATTATATATTTGTCCATATTTTCAACTCATTACCGTGTATTTTAATGAAACATTTTAAGTTTAGACATTTCGAAAATACCTTTTAAAATTCGACATTTGTCCAATCGCCCCCTTATTACAATCCAGTCACTCCACTACAACTCACGTCTTGACACAAATTTACTAGAGAAAATGTTACAGAATACCGCCTATAGAGTCATAATCCTAAATAATCATAAGGGTATAAGCGGTTTCGTTTGGTTCCGATTTTTGAAGCTCATATCCATGAAGAAACCATGTGAACGATCCCGATTCGGATTCTTCAGGAAACAAAACCAACGGCTTGGGTCGGGTCGAGTATTGATTGGCCGAATAATGTACGTGCGTGGATATGGCCGGGAGAGAGAGAAACCACGACACTTTTATTTATAAATGTAGAAAATAACAAGGTATTTAAGTGGGTTTTATTGGGTTTTGGTGAAATTATGGACAAATGACATTTTTGTAATTAAACCCATCTTTTCTCTTAGAGCGGAAAAATCGTGACCTTAAGAAGAAAAGTGAACTGCAATCGTTATGGAATGAAATAGAGGGTAAGCAGACGCACGAAGCTGAAATAGAGGTAGCCGTCAGGTCTGGTGAGTTTGTAGACCAGTGGGTGACAAATACTCGTTCCCGTCCGACGAGATCAACAGGGGAGTCGGGTGGTTTCGACCGGTAGGTGTCCGTCGGCGTTCGAGCGTGGGTGTCCGCGCAGGTGTGCGATCCAGTAGGTTTCATTCGGCGTAGGTTCACCGGTTGTTAGCAACAGAGAGAAACGCGCGGGTCTGCGCGTGGTTTGCCGGTAAGAAGCGAGTTAGTGCACTTGATTTGAGCTTTTTTCCAGTGGGTTGTTCTCGATTTCAAAGACGACGTCTTATGTGGATCTCTCGGTATCAGTGGGTATCAAAGTTACAGATTGGTGATTATTGTTGATTATCTGTAATTGTAAATTCCTCATTGCTCATAATAAAATTAATTCAAGCTGGTTCTCAAAGTGGATGTAGACCAAACTGGTCGAACCACTATATATCTTGGTGTTCGTTCTTTCTGTTGATTGTTTGCGTTCTGTTTGACCATATAAGTTAGGTTCAAAACTCTCACAAGTGGTATCAGAGCTCCATTCGATCCAAGGAGGGTGTGTGGTAGTGTTGTGGCATATTCTTTGTTCAGGAGAATCTTTTTGTTGGGATTAATTTGACAGATGGCTTCGATGTCTACACGGTTCGAAGTTGCTAAATTTGATGGGAAAGGTGATTTGGGGTTATGGAGGAAAAAGATTAGAGTTATTTTGGTACAACAAAAAGTAGCCAAAATCTTAGACAAAAATGACTTTTCGCCAACAATTACAGAAGGATATGGATGAGATACCTATTCGACGATAATTCTGTATCTGTCAGATGGAGTGCTTAGGCTAGTAGATGATGCCACTATTACAGCGGAGTTATGGAAGAAATTAGAAAGTCTTTATTTAACTAAGTCCTTGCCAAATAAATTATATCTAAAAGAGAAATTATTTGGATATAAGATGGACTCCAGTAAAGGCTTAGAAGAGAATTTGGATGAATTCTAGAAGATTATAGTTGATCTTAATAACATCAGGGAGAAGATGTCAGATGAAAATCAAGCAGTTATTCTTCTGAATTCATTGCCTGAATCGTATCGAGAAGTTAAGGCAACTATTAAAATGAACGGGATTCATTGTCCATGGATATAGTGTTGGATGCCTTGAGAACGAGAAACCTCGAGATTAATAAAGAACGCAAGAATGAAGAGTTACTCATGGCCAGAGGCAGAAGTGAGAAAAAGAATGGAAAAGGCAAAGAGTCGAGATCCAAGTCAAAATCAAAAGGGAATGTCAAAAAGTGTTTCCTATATCAAGAAGAACACTTTAAGAAAAATTGCCCTTTGAATAAAAGCAAGGAAGCATCAAGTAGCAAGCATGCAAGGGATTCTAGTGCAGCAAATGTCACTGATGGGTATGATTCAACAAAGGTTTTGATGGTGTCCAACAGGGATATTCAGGATGCTTGGATCATAGATTCAGGGTGCACATTTCACATAACTCCTGATCGGGATTTCTTGATTGATTTTTAGGAAAATGATGGGGGATCAGTTTTTCTTGGTGATAATGGTGCTTGTGATGTAAAAGGTATTGGGTCAGTTCGAATTGCAATGGAATGATTAAAATTATTACTAATGTAAGGTATGTTCCAGAACTCAAACGAAATCTAATTTCTCTGGGTGAATTAGATAGAGCAGGTTATTCCTATAAATTTGAAAAGCGAGTTCTGAAGGTTATCAAGGGTTCTTTGGTTAAGCTAAAGGGGACCTTGAGGAATGACCTTTATGTGTTCGAGGGTACTGCAGTTTCAGGTAGTGCTACTGTTGCATCTAGGAAAGAAACAGATAAGTCTATGTTATGGCATAACAGACTAGCTCATGTGAATGAAAGAGGTCTTCAAGTTTTGTCACAACAAGGTTTTCTTGGAGGATTAAAGGCATTGAACTCCCATTTTGTGAACATTGCATAATGAGAAGTCTACCAGAGTCAAGTTTGGGAAAGAGAAGCATTCTACCAAAGAAATTTTAGATTATGTTCATTCAGATTTATGGGGTCCTACAAAGGTACCTTCTATGGGAGGTTCGAGATACTTCATGTCGATCATTGATGATTTTTCTGGAAGGTGTGGATGTATCCACTGAAACAGAAGGATGAAGCTTTTGGAAATTTTCTTGAATGGAAAAAGTAGGTTGAGACCAAATAGGTAGGAAGGTAAATTATCTGAGAACAGACAACGGTTTAGAATTTGTGAATAACAAAATTGATAAATTTTGAAAATCTGAGGGCATTACGAGACATTTCACTGTTACGTTTCACAGCAAAATGGTTTAGCTGAGATGTTCAACAGAACAATTATGGAGCGTACAAGATGTCTCTTGACAAATGCTTCATTACGCTTGAAGTTTTGGGGGAAGCTGCTCAAACAGCCTGTTATCTAATTAATAGGAGTTCATCTTCCACTTTAGGCTTAAAGACTCCTCAGGAGATATGGACAGAAAAAGCGCCAAGTTTGGATCATCTCCGAGTGTTTGGATGTTCAGCTTATGCTCATGTTAAGGAAGGGAGACTGAATAAGAGGGTATTGAAATGTATATTTATTGGCTATCCTTAGGGTTTTAAAGGATATAAACTTTGGTGCTTGGAATAGGGCAGAAATAAATGTATTATCAGCAGAGATGTGACCTTTAATAAAACTGAAATGCCATTTTGTGTCAAAGAGCAGTAGAAACAACAGACAATTGATCAGGTTGAGGCAGAGGTTAGAATTGATTCTAAAGCACGACCATCAGGTAGTTCAAGCGAATCCAGTGGTCAGTCATCCAGTTTTGATAGTAGACAACCTCAACTGCAAAAGACTTTGATTGATGAAGGAGCTTTCGGTGAAGGAAGTTCAAGTAGCAGTGACCTACAAAACTATCAGCTTACACGTGACAGACTTCAGCGGGTGAGGCAGGCTCCTACGAGGTATGGTTATGCCGATTTAGTTACATTTATGCTCTTACTTGTGTAGTTGACAGTATTGAAGCAGAGCCTCTTACTTTTGAGGAGGCAATTATATATGATTTGAAGGAACAATGGAAGGATGCTATGGAAGTAGAGTTTTTCTCATTGAAAAAGAATCAGACATGGTCATTGGTTCCAAAGCCTCCTAATTAGAAACTCATTCAGTCAAAGTGGATTTATAAAATCAAGCAAGGTACAGGAGGTGACAACAAGCCTAGGTATAAGGCTAGACTAGTAGCCAAGGGCTACACTCAAAAGGAGGGTGTTGACTTTCATGAGATTTTCTCTCCAGTGGTGAGGCATTCGTCCATTCAATTAATTTTATCTATTGTTGTTTACTTTGATATGTTTGTTGAACAAATGGACGTCACCATAGCTTTCCTTCATGGAGAATTGGAGGAAGTGATCTACATGGCTCAACCTAAGGTCTATGAGGTGAAAGGAAAGGAAGACATGGTTTTTCGTCTTCACAGGTCCATCTATGGACTGAAGCAATCGACGAGACAGTGGTATATCAGGTTTGACACCTTTATTCTAAAGCAGGGGTTTCACAGGAACTCATATGATGCCTGCGTGTACTGGAAACTATCTCAGAAAGGTACATATATTTATCTACTTCTGTATGTAGATGATATGATCCTGATGTCTAAGGATTATTCTGAAATCTGTGATCTCAAGAAACGGTTGAGTAATGAATTTGAGATGAAAGATTTAGGTGAACTGAAAAAGATCTTAGGCATAGATGTGACAAGAGATAGGGTTTGTTAACCATTTCGCAGGAGAGTTATGTGCATAAATTGCTTGAGAAGTATAATATGTCTGGTTGGAAGGCAGTTTTGACACCCTTAGCATCTCATTTTAGGCTTTCTTCATCTTAGTGTCCTGTTACTGAACAAGAAAGGTTAGAGATGTCTAATATTCCCTATTGTAATGTTGTTGGAAGTATTATGTAATTGATGATTTGTACTAGGCCTGACTTGGGATATGCTATGAGTATAATAAGTAGGTTTATGTCAAATTCTGGGAAGGAGCATTGGAATGCAGTTAAATAGGTGCTTCGATATTTGAAAGGTAGTGCTAGTGTATCATTGTGTTTTAGCACGGATTGTGATAAATCAGCACTGTTGGAAGGCTTCACAGATGCAAATTACACTGCAAACCTTGACAAAAGAAGGTCTCTATCAGGTCACATTTTTCGTTTGTTTGGTAATGTGATTAGTTGGAAGTGCATTCTGTTTGGCCATCTAAGTTAGGTTCAAAACTCTCACAATAGATCTGAAATAAAATAAACCAGTGCACTCCCCCGAGTGATCCCGCAACCAAAAGTTTTAGGAACTTTTTTGAAATATAATTTGAAACTTACTATATATATTTTTATCGGTCGACTTCGTTTTTTAAACTCATTTTCTGTCTAACCTGAAACCGATTCGATAATTTTCAGTTTTTAATATTTTCACATCGATCGGCTTCAGCCTGACCCAACGAGTGGTTTTCGATCGGCTTAAATGGTTTTTTCAATTTTTCGATTTTTTCTTGCACTCCTAAATAACCATAAATAATTAGATATTCTAAATACGAATTCAACTTAGAGAGACCCTCGTACGTAGTCATTTATAGCGTCAAATAACATATTCAAGGTATTCCAAAAAAATTTCATCTTCACTTGAATTCTCTCACAAGATGCAATATAAACAACATTGTACTAATTTTACTCACTTTAACCCCATGCTCAGTTCTCGATCATGATGTAAACCAAGAACACCAACAAGTCCTCTCAACCAGATTCCCTCTTTAGCAGCTTTTTTCAAGGTCATGTACTCTGCTTCATTAATAGGCAAAGTAATTGTTGGTTGTAAAATTGCCTCCCAAATAGCAACAGAACCACTTAGAGTGAACACATAATTAGTCATAGACCTTCTACTACTAACATCTCCAACATAATCAGAATCAAAATAACTGGTCATCAAATACTTTGTATCATTCCCATAAATGAAACCAATATCAGACATACCTCTAAGATAACAAAAATCCTCTTTACAGCTTGTCAATGTTCCTTTCTAGATTGACCCATGAACCTGCTGACAAACTAACAATATGGGTAAAATCAGACCTAGAATAAACCATAACATACATCAAACTTTCCACTACACTTGCATACGGAACCGGAGACATATATTCCTTCTCAGCTTTAGATTGTAGTGAAAGTATAGACAAAAAAACAAGCATTTATAGTACAGGGAGTATCTGTAGGTTTACTTATGACATACCAAACCTAGACAACCTTTTATGAATATAGTATTTCTATGACAAGAAGAACTTCTTTTTATCTCTGTCCATATAGATCTCCATACCCAAATAACAACACCCAAATCTTTTATATCAAACTTTGTATTGAGAAGATCCTTCAACTTCTAAATATCAAACTTGGACTTCATAGTTGTAACCATATCACCTACATATAGAAGTAGATAAACTACTAAACCATCATTAATTTTGTTGTGATATACACAACAATCATACAGACTCTTGTTATAGTTGAGTCCAACCATATAATTGCCAAACCGCTTGTACCACTACCTTAAATACTGCTTTAGTCCATACAAGGACTTCTTCAACTTGCAGATATAATCTTCTTTGCATGGAAACTGGACCCATCTGGAGGTCAGATAAATCTCTTCTTCTAGCTTATATTTATTTTAATCTATGTTATATTATCTGTAATAAATTTTATTTCACTAAAAAAAGAAACAATAAATAGTTATCAAACACATTCTGGGTTTGCTTCATTTTTTCCTTCAAGAAACACGAAATAAAAATAGTTATCAAATATGTTTCTATTTCTAGTTCTTAAAAAAGAATAAACGAGAAACGATGACATTATAAAAAAAGCCTTAAGTAATGAATATAGAGAATAAAAGGTTAGGGTGATAAGAGTATTTAAATCAATAAAAAACAATCCCTTGATTGTCACAAACATTTCAACATTGGATAAAAGTTAGCATTGGAACTTAAAATATAAACAATAAATCTCATCAGAGTCAGATTCCCAATAATCATGATTCCATTCCATTAATCCAAACACAGTAGGGATTGAGAGCATCACAACAATGAATCTATGACCTGCTTTCCTCTAGGCATGGTTTGCCATTGACCTCTTCTCAACATATTATGACGATCAAACAAGGTTTTCCATTGACCCATTCCTAATGGACATTATATGCAGGATTAAGAAAGTTTTGTTTGATAGGAAATATAGAAACAAAAATTTGAAAACAAGAACGATTCAATAACAACAAAGTTGTATTTTTGTTTTAGATATGCGTTTGGGTAATAAATTTAAAAATTAAATCTCAACTTAAACAAATGTTCAAAATATGTTTTATATAATATATCTATTGAGAAAGCTCGGAAACTCAATATACAGGCTGAAACTCTTCTATTTAAAGAGTTTAAAGATTTTTAGCTAGTTTCATTACTTTTAGTTTTAGGGTAAATAGAGTATTTATACTGAAGAGAAACAAGCCTCAAAGTTGAAATAAAATAAGCTAAAACTGTTGTAAACAAGTTAAAGTTTATATCAATATATAAAAGGAAACTTAGATGCTAAAAAGAGGTAGAGAGTGTGTGAGATCTTATTTGAAATTTCCTGGGTCATTTTTCATCGAATGAGGTGTCTGGCTGAGCCTCTTGTCTAGCTTCCCCACCTCTTCCTTTCTCCTTTTGTACTCTTCATCATCGTTGGTGTCATCTAAAGGTTGATTGTTGGAAACTCAATGTGGATGTGACGTGGTCGTGGAAGGAGGGTAGAGGAAGGCTTCGATTGGATAGTTCGTGATCATCAAGTTTTGGAACCTTTGTATGGCTACATGTATACCCAAAGGAAGGGGGTATTAATCTACTAGAAGTTAAGGCCATTTTGGAAGGTCCTAAAGTGATTAAGTAGGAATGGCGAGGGTCCAATCCGCCTTTAATGGTTGAGTCTGACTCACTGAAGATCATTAATTTTATTAACGGGGTGGATTATTATTTCCTCTTTAATATTCTAATCTTTCTTCAAGATATTATTTGTGTGGATAAGTTTGTTAATGTCCTTCACTTATGTCATATTCCTCGTGAGAAAAACAAGATCGCTCATGCCTTTGCAGCTTTGGCATCCTCTTAAGGTCATTCTTTGATCTAGGAATATTTTTTTGTTTATGCATGTTGGTTGAGTACAGTTAGTAAAAATCTTGAAGCCATTTTATGATTTTCTATAAAGCCACATGCTAACCTCAACATATACAAAACAAATGCTAATATTGTGTATATAGTATATGAATTATTTCTTCACTTGAAATTCTTTTGTTTATAGAGAATATAGATTTTTGGCAAATTCTGCCTTTTAATTTTAATGTAATAGATTGTTTATACAAATGAATTGCTAATAATGTTTATAGAGAATGAATTATTTATATAAATTCTTTTGTTTTGTTTTGGTTTTATTTGTTTGTTTTTTAAGACCATACAATCAAAAGTGAAAATCCCGAACAAGCTACATGATAACATCACGAGACATAATTAAACTACTCAGAATAAGGAGTATGAAGAATGGAAGAATCCTACTCCTCCAAAGTCTTGTGTGCAACACAATGTGCCATCGCATTTTGACTATGGTGAACATGAGAAAATGAGACAACTACCAATTCATATCCCTAAGCCTTAGCCTCCTCAACAAAGAAAAGAGACTTTAGAAATGTTGATCATGCCAACATTCAGCAAAATAATAACGACCAAACTATCAGACCCAACAAAAAGATTCAAGAAATAGAGGGAGAAGGCACTCTCACGCCCACAACAAATGATCATCGCTTCAATATTGCATTTTTAAGATCTCTCCTCTATTACCATTCTACTTAGAATTATCAAGAATTTTGTAGGTTGAGATTGAATTTGTAAGTCGAGATTAAGTTGGATTTAGAATCTTTGATTAAGATTTACCCTTGGAATAAAAGGGGATTTAACTGATGTTACCATCACTAAAAGAGAGAAGATTGGGATTTGATGAGTAATTTGAGGATAGTGGACTCAGGCAAGGTTATAAAAGACATTCGAGGATGAAATAGGCATGCTCAAGATAAGTCAAAGTCAAAGTCAACAATCAAAGCCAAAGGTCAAACAGTCAAAGTCAATAAAAAGTCAACATTTTGGAAACAAGTAAAATTTGGAGAAATTTAAAGTAAGGGAAGTTGGAGTTCTATGAAGGTTTAATTAAGTAAAGCTTGAGGTTGAATTAGAAGAAAAGAGGCTGGGATTAGGTGTTACACGAAGAGATAGAGAGAGAAAAGGAAAATTATTGGGTTTTTATCCAAATTAAGATGTCTGATGCATTATTTTATGATGTGGAATTATGGATGAAATGCGATGATGGAGTTGCATTGAGCAGTCAAGTTTTTTCAGTGGAATCCAAGTGTAAACCCCACTGAGTTTCTTGGTAAGTCCAGGGTCGAACTCAGGAACTTGGAAAAATAGGTTACGGTGGTAATTTTTAGAAAAACTTTGCGGTAACCGGTAACTCAAATAAGTGTTGGTTTTGTTTGTTGCGGTAATGAAATAAATAAATGCGGCGGAGTTCGAAAAGAGTTGATAAAACGGAAGATGCAATGAGTATGCGGTGAATGGGTTGAGAAAATTTTCGGCTAACACTTTCTTGGATGCGTTCATGCTATGTGATCATGCAACATGCATACAACAGTAAACCACCTCTCAGTGTGAATGCCACGACTTCTAAGGCTAGAATGCATGTGATATATGCGATAAGTCTATAGGACCTATACATAAGGCTCTATTCTTATTTATGCATTGACAAAATGACATATACACAAATAAGACAACCACATAATATCTTATCTATCTCTAGAGTGCATGTGATGAAGGTTAACAAACAGAGCTTATCTCTAAGTCCCTATCTCTTACTAATGCCAATCTAATCTCGCTCTCTCGAGTCTAAATTCTAACCTAGCTCTCTCGAGTCATTAGGTTCTTTCTTTAGACTCTCTCTCGAGTAGCTCTAAAGGGGTGTTGGGCACAACATAAAATAAGATAATCACATGCAATGAAGATCCTAGGTCATGTTAGCTTAGTTCTTCTTAACCAATTCAATTAGTTTAGCTACTCATGCGTGTTAAGAGAGTGAACAGATGTAGAATACGAACTTCCATTATATAAATATAGAGTTGAAGTACAAAATAACAATGCAAGAAGAGAATAAAGAGTCTGGTAGCAATGTCTTGCTTCCCAGGCTTTTACACTGTTTTTCTACTCGTGTTCAAAAGATAGTCTCACTCTCGCGAGAGTCGGTCTGCTCTCTGCTTTTATGCCTCAAGGTTCTCTCTCGAGTTGTCCTGAGCGATCTTCCGGTGTCTCGACTTTTCTCTTGCTCTACCTTAAAAAAAAAAAAAAAAAAAAACTATGGACAAGGCTTAAAACTGGTGAACTTTCTCGTGAACTAGTTGAACCCATTTTCTGAAGGATGCCTTTGGTATTTATAGAGCTTTGAGGTGAAGACGGCTTCTCTCTTATGATTGCACAGATAGGATGACTTTAATTCCCTGATTGATGCACCGAATATTTGTCACCGAAAAGCTGAATGAACTTGTTGTTGTTAGCAGCTGTCAACTTAATTCGGATTCGACCGTCATCAACTTTCTATCCCATCGTGATTAATTATGTCTTTCACCTAGATGCGCCCACCAAGTTGCTCCAACTCTATGCGGCAATCCTTCTTGAGCAGATGTTTGCGAATATAAATCACCGCAAAGTCTTGCGGTAATTGTATGCTCGTCTGTTAATCTCTTGTGATCGCTCTTTTCGTCTTCGTCAACGCATATTCTGCATAAAAACACAAAAATCAACTGTTTCTATGCGATGAACGCATGCAACCGCAATGTTGTAAACATAATGCTTTTGGACGTAATTTAACATATTTTATCAGCGCAAGCCAGCATTGTTTAAGAACTTAGCACTATGATAACGTGCATTTCTGCCCGTTATCAATGTCTTCTTCAAAATTAGTCAATAAAACCTCTTGGAGGTGATGAAATACTTAACATAGAACCTGTATGAACTCAAGTAGAAGCTAAAGGATGGAGAATTAGTCTTAAACATGATGATTCGGTGGGTTTGTACCTATAAAAAGGGGATGAAGTGTTTGAATAAATTACAACAAAATTGTGGTTTAGAATTGGGCATTTCGATTCTAAACCTTAGAAGGAAATGTGGGGAAAGTTGTAGGGTGGTTCAATGAAGAGGCCAAGAGAGCAAGTAAACATTGGATTTTCAGTTCGCCGAAGCTTTATCGAGAAAGAAGAAAGGCGCTCAGATTTTTTGAAATTCATGGAGCTACAGATCAAATCGGAGCTCAAAACTTGAAGATACGATACTTCTACCTTAAGAGTTCTATTGTCTTAGATTTAAGAGTTCTATTGTCTTAGATTTAAAAGTTATTGGCTGAAATTGGTGAATTTGATATCTGAAACCTCTTCGCTGGAAATTGAGCAGCCGAGAGAAAGATTGGTTGATTCCAGGCGTTCTAGGACAAATCGGATGTCCAAACTTTGATGTAAGTTATTCAAGTAATGGGTAAGATGCTGATATAGGTTAATTAGAGTGGGTATAACTGTAAATGAAGAATTTAGCCACTGAAAGTAGAAGAAAAAGAGCTGGCTAAAAATGAAGTTGAAAATAATAGATGTTGAAGACGAAGTTGACCTTTTGAGGGTTGACAGATTTGACCAAAGTTGGACCTTTAATTTTATGGACAATTAGGGTGTTTTTAAGCATGATTAGGGGTCCAATTGGTATTATTATGAAGCTTCAAATCTAAAATTAGAAGAAATTGGGATTATCAGTTAATTTTGAAGTTGATTAAGGGGTTAATTTGTTAAGTAAACCCTAATTAGGGTTATTGAGAAAATGGGGGAAATTTGGATAAAATTAAGGTTAATTTTATTGCTCTTAAACTTAAGTTAAGTTCCAATTGGTATTATTAAAATACTTTGAGCTTGAATTTGGAATAATTTGAGGATTTGAGGTAATTTAAAGTCATTTAAGGACTTGATTGCAAAGTGAAACCCTAAAATTGGATTGAATTAGGGTTTGGGGAAGATTAAGTGTAATTAGCATTTTAACGCACATAACACCTGAAATTCAACTTATTTGGAAACATAAGTGAAATTGGAATTTGGTAAGGAACTAAATTTTAAGGAAACCATAAATTTGAAAAAATTAGGGTTATTGGTAAATTATGTAAATATGGACATACTTGGAGGGTAATTTTTGGATATTTTAAGTTATGGTCGTTAGGAGAATAATTAGGGAATTATCTATTAAATTTCAGGATTATCAGGAATCCGTGGAACGAAAAATTTGGAGATCAGCTAGTTCACTGTGAGTGGTTTTATTTTCAATGTTTTGGTTGAATTAATATACATATATGGTATTATTTATATGTATGATTTGGAAAACTTGACATGATCCTTAAAATGTGATTTCTTGGAATTTAAATTCGAAATCACTGGATTCTAAAGATTTGTATTTCCAATCATTGTATCAATGATTTGTTTTAAAAAGCATGTTTAATGTTGAAATTTCTATTTGGATTTGATTGAAAACTTGTGCTCTAAAAATATGGTTGATGAAATGAGATTTCAATCGTTGGAAATTGGAATTGTACCCTGGATATGTTAGCATGTCGAACATGTCTAATGGGTGGTTACCCCTCGTGTACATCTGGCTGGGATTGTCAGCATACTTGAGTATGTCGATATATGTATATTAGACGGGTTGTACTGGGTACTGGGATTGTTACCTCAGAATGCAAACCTTGGAACTTGAATTTGGTTTGATTTGGATGCTAGGAACTGATTTTCACTGGATTTTGATATGAAATTTATTATGATCATGCCATTTCATTACTTCATATGTTTTATGAAGTTTATGTTCTTATGTTGGCATTCAATCGAATATTTCTATATTCTAGTTTAATTTCAATCCAATTGTTTTGGAAAATATTTTCGAAACCAAAATCTATATTCGTATGAAAGATACCACTCACTGGGCTCCCAGTTCGCATTTAACAAATATATTTTGTTTCCCCTACCCAGGTAGCGAAAGAGAAGGAGTTCTAGGGTGCCGATGAAGTCAAGGTCTGCCACACTATAACGACACTTCCAGATATAAGTTTGCTGTTATGAGTTTTGTAACCTATGAGTTAGACCTTGAGTTATATATGAAGGGATTGGAATTCCTCGTAATTGGATGCATCAACCTCTAAATTTCGTTTTACAGAATATACAGAATTCAAAGTGATGGAAACCACGGAAAAACATAAATCTAAGCATGCTTTCTATAGTTTAAATAGAGAGGAAGATTAAGAAATCACATACCCTTGAAAACCAAATCTTCACGTTCCTTTCCAATTCAAGTCGTCTTCTCCCGATCTCATGAACTCGGCATCCACTAACTCAACGAACAGAAACGGACACCAAGGGGTCTTCCCCGTTATTCTCAGAGACGAGAATCGTGTAGATGTGTGGGCTTGCACTCAATCTTGGTGTGACGGAAGGAGAAGATAACTGACACTTTTCTTCTCTGTGAAATTCACAAATAGAAGGAGAATCAGAGAGAGACATAGAGAGAGAGCTTTCTCTTCTAATTTGTTACATGTGAGAGGGAGAGATTAAGGGTGAAGGAGTTATAACTCCCTCCCCTTTATTTTTAATAAATTAAAATTCAAAATTTTGAATTTAATATATATATATATATATTAACCACTTAATATACATTTAAACTATATGCTATATCACATGTAACATATAAACTATAGTTAATATTACATCACATATAATATAAACTATAGTTTATTGTTCTCTCAAATAACCTAAGGTTCTAATATGAATCAACATACATTATCTGTAACGCCCCAGGCCCAGGATTCAGACCAGGATTCGAAATCCAGATTTCGCACTGATGGCCTCGACATTGCCCTTCGTCCCCTACGACCTGGCTATCTCGTCCTTACGTACCTTGAATGCTTCTTGAAGTGGAAGTTGTCCCCATAAACCAACACGGGTCCTTTCAACATGCTTTGTTCTCACTCACATCCATCCTAGGAAAATTTCTAGGAGGTCACCCAACTAGGATTACTTCAAGCTAAACATACTTAACTTTGGAGTTCTTATGATGGAGCCACCAAAAAGGAAACTGCACCTTGTTGGGTAGTAACTTTAAATTCTTTTAAGCCTTTCTTAACCATACTTTCATGTCTTCAAGATCCCTCTCATCTAGATGTGATATCAGTTCATTCATGTACCCTTCTTGAACTCGGGTCGTTACATGCCCATCAGCTTCCGCTTCGTTCATCCCCAGACCACATATTACCAGGAGAGGTTTCGCTCTGATACCAACTATAACAACTCGACCCCTAGGACTCAAGCTAGGCCATTACTAAACACATGCATGCATTTAAGTTAAAACGACATCCTTTTTATAGTGAAATAATGCTAAATCAATAAGGTAGTTTAAAATATTTTCATTGAATCCAAATAATAAATTCAAATGATAGGGTATCCAAAAGTCATAAACGAAAATAAATAAGCCTGAAAATGAATCTCAACAGTAAGTTCCAAATACCAAAACTGAAATTGAATAAAAACATAAAGGAAATCATAAAACATGAGCAGAAGCTTAAAACTGGTCCCCAATGGCTCATTCAAGGATTCCTCTTGTCATTTGCCAGTGCGTCCTTGCCCTTACTGAAACATAAACATGAGAAAGGGTCAGTATAAAAGACTCAATAAGTGACTCCACTACTGAGGTCAGGCTAGACATCTATGTCCTCTAGATGCATAGAAATGTTGACTAATCTGACTAACATTGAACTTGGTAAAATGAAATGGTTGAATAATTGAAAAATGAGATTATTCAGGAATACACATTGAATGCTAAGATTACGCATTGAGTTTCTGGTAGTAGATCCATAATAAAAAAAGTGTTTGTGATTGTTCCAGAAGAAATGTCCTTATCAGAGAGGGACCCTTTCTTTCGCTTTAGGGAACGGGGCTTCTTTATGGAAAAGGGGGAATGAGAGGGGGGTGTCGAAATAATCAAATAATTAATTATTCTTGATCCCTATTCTTGGTTTCAATTTTTTCCGGTTTATCAGAACCTTTTTTTCTGATTCAAGGGGGATCCTGTTGAGTTCTTACGCTTTCATGTCTACAACTCAGTTCATTCAATTATTACAGAGATGAACCTAAGCTTGAATATGAACCATAAAAGAAAATACCGACTAAACCGATCATAGGAATACCAGTTACAGTACCTATTATCCAAAGAGGAATCCTTCCAGTAGTCTCAGCCATTTGTCCCACCTTCCTCCCCATTTCATCAAGTGGTCATGCTAGAGACAGAAATAGTCATAGATAATTATGAGATGATATCCTTCCGAATAGGATAAGATAATTCGTATTATTATTTAGTATTTTCTTTAATTTCATTTCAGAAATAATTTGAAAATAAAACCTACCTCTGGTGGAACATATAAACTTCTCTAGTCCTTATAGGACACATACATACATGAATTACTGCATTTCATCCTACTGTAGTTAAGTATACCCACTACCTCTAGTAAGTCCTATAGGACCCACAACCTTTGGTGAACCCAGGACACACAACCTCTAGTAGGCATCTAACTAATCAGTGAGAACACTATCACGATCTTAACATCACAAGTATCATAACATGGTTCTATAACATACATATACATCTCATCATCATGGTTCTATAACATACATATAAATTTCGTCATCATAGTTCTATAATATACATATACATCTCATCATCCTTAGATTCAACCGAATCTCCAAGAAGAATAATATACTCAAATCATGCTAGCATTCAATTATCTCTATGTGCATCTAGTCTTTTAAATCCTCATGTCAGCAAGCTACATAAATATCAAACCATCAATAAATCCTAAGTAAATCATAACTACATTGTCTGGCACGAGGGAAGTTTCAGTAGTAAGACTACTTACCTCTAATCGAAAACTCTAGAAACTAGCAAGCTTATCCTCTTCCTTGCCCAACGAAACCTTGAATCAAACCAAAATAACAAATAAGCAAATATAAATTCCAATCTCGAAGGATAGTTTCAAAACCCCCCATTCTAAACCGAAAGTTCCTCAACAACTTACCAAAAGATCCACGAGGATCAAACCTAAAACATCCACACAAAACAGCAAGAAACCTCAAGATCCAAATCTATTATATCTACTACAAACCATTTAAGTTATTATTTAAACAAGATCCACCTGTATGTCTCTACATACTTGTTTAAATTTACAGAAAATAACCTCGGATCTTAATTTATTGGATTGAGTAAATGTTTATAAAATGACACTTATTTTATTAATAACAATATGTTTATACATAATTTACAAACTACGAGATTACAACGAGATTTAGAACACCATTCCCAACAATTATTACTCGACGTGTGCGCTTACGTGCATCATTTACATGTCAGATGAACGGCTATAGAAATAGGATAGTATATTTCTAAATTAAATTAACTTTGACTCTCTCTTGGAGTCTCATGCATATTTGAGCATGTAGCAATATTCTTTTGGGTTCTTATTAGCAAAGCATGTGTTTACTTGAATTAGTCAGGTTGTCACCTCAAAAGGTCTTAAAATGAGTTAGGAAATTCTTTATGGATTGTGAAGTTCTGTTTATTAGATTGAGTGAAAAGTATGAAAAAAAAATAGAGCAAAAAGAGCAAAATAAAAACAATTTTTGAAGAAGATTACTTCTCCCTCCTTTTTATGCTAACCTAGGAAATGAGTAAACTTTGGTACTTTAACTTAGACACTGGTCGTACTTGGATGTCATTCATGTAACCCATATGGGTAAGTCAAAACGAAGGTAGTGTGTTTTGAGAAATTCTTCTTTTGTCTGGTCAGTTTCAATGAACCATGGTAGGGGAACACTAGAGAGGTTCATTTAAAATCATGACAAACTAGTTAGGATTTAATTGAAAAGGCTTGCACACACGACATGAAGAGATTGGCCTTGAAATCTCTTAAAGTTAGGATGTGCTTGAAATGTTTCTATTAATGGATCTAATATATTTATTTCGAATAATGAGTTTTTGAGTTAATTGCATGCTTGTTAGAATTTTCCTACAATCTTGTTCTGTCTTTGCGTGGGACTAGCAAAGTTCTAAGTTTGGGGGTGGTGAAAAGCATTAAAAAAGTTCTTGCACTAGCTTAGATTTTTTCTTGTTTTATTATCATTTTGTATTTGTTAATTCTTTTTATGTTTCACTTGTAGAAAATCGAGCATTTGGACTGGAACGAGCTAATATGAGTGAAAAATGACAAAAATTCCCTCTGAGTAGGTTAAACTTTGACTTAGAGCAAGATGAGGCCTCAAAAAAGGTGAAAGAGGGGAAAAGCATGAAAGAGAGCATGCAATGCGAACTACGGCATTCCAGACAAAAGTAGCATATTCAAGTAGCGTTGTTAGACTGTTTTGTGGTGCCATTGTGCTACGATGATTTTTTGGCAGACATACGAACATTTTGGACCAACGTTGCGACACTGCCTTATGACATCACAATGTTGTCCTAATTTTTATAAATACATTTTCTGCCGTCAAATTTTGAGGTTGGTTTTAGGCTTTCTTTAGACTTCATCAAGGTCGGCCTCTAATGAGAGTTGAATTCTTGGTAGAGGCGATGTCTTGGAGCTTCCAAATGAATGGATGATCGAGGAGATCGTTGGAGGGTGATTATAAGCTTAAGAACGATAGTCAAGATCGTGACTTACATCTCTTACCCTTTTTAATCTTCTGCTTCCTTGTATTTTGAATATGATATGAACTATTTTTATGTGTATCGCAGCCATGAGTGACTGAGTTCGTAGTCTTAGGGTTTATGAATTTGATTTTGGATTGATTTAAACTTTGTTAATTGTTACTTCGATTTGATTATGCATAAACTATTTTAGCATGTTTGTGCTTAAAGGTTATGAACAATTGATCATTGTTTGAATATTCTTTACTTAATATCTTGCTTGAGAGAGGGGGTGTTAGGTTAGATCTAGCATGTTAAACTGTTAGTCAATTATGCATTAAAGTGATAGGAGATTAATATAGATTGATATTAAAGGAACTTAGTGTTGTGCTTTGTTGATGCTAAATTTTGGCCAAGGAAAAATGCACCTGACTTTGATATGACAACAACAGTAAATTTCTAATTTGGAGAAGAGAGAACTTGCAAAACAAAGAATGAGCTTTAATGCCTAAGTCACTAAGAGAACTATATAATAGAGAAGAAGTAAGAAGTTCTTAGATCTAGATTATAGATTAAGATCCAGATCCCAAATCAAGTTCCAGTTCTCTCATATGAAGTTATAATGATGTATTTACAGGGAGATTGAGATCGAGTTTATCTTTTTCTCGTATGATAAGGATGAGATGGATATTTCCTTATCGTAATAAGTTACAATTAGATATGATTAGATAAATCCACTTTACTTTATCAAGTTTTTATCTTCCCTTATCTTTTTATTTTATTTTTATTTTTAGCCTATCTTGTGAGGTTCAAATTCACCCCAACATGCTTAATTAATTAAGCGCATGAAAGTGAATTGATAATGAGGTGTTAGAAAAGGTTGAACTTGAAAAAGGACACTTCATTGATTTGAATTTTGGAAATAAAAGTAAAGTTAGAAAACAAAGATTGAAACTTGGATGATAAAAGTATCCTAAGGTGTTGATTTCATTAGTTACTTCATTAAGTCATGCAAAGGATTTTATGGGATCTTGTGGCATTAAGATGCTTAAGTCTAGAAACTAAATTGTGGTTCATTTCTTTGAACATAAAATATTTTCATGCAAACTTAGTTGATTACTGATTTTTTGAATCCAAAATAAGAAACATGACATTAAGCAAAGTCATACACAACTTTCACTATTAACCTAACTATTTTCAAGAGAGATTAACGATTCAATACTAAAAGTTCGGTTAAACATGCAATCTTTCTAATTGAAATTCAACCTAACATACATTGATGGCCAACCAACAAAAAGTTAGCACAAACGTATTGAAACACATTTAATTCCACAAAATCCATAAAATTACTATGCAATAATTCAAATCCATAAGACAAATTCAGCAACACCTTAGAACTAAAGAGTCTAGCCATTCATAATTGTCAAATACATAATTTCATACAATTTGAAAAATACAAATAGTAAAGACAATGACAAGAATAGGGAAGAACTACCGTCAAAGTGATCCTCTCTGCTGCACACTGTTGATCAACCCTTGATTTGCACTCTGGTAGCAGGAACGTCCTTCAACGAACTTTCCTCACACTCTCTACTCTTTTCTGCAATAAAACTCACTTTTGGGCTTCAGAAATTTGTGGTTAAAGGCTGCTGAAAACCCTAATATAGATTTTTCATTTATGAAAAGCTGATGTCGTAGCGCTTGAAGAAATTGAATCCCGCAACGAAATCGAGTGATTACTTTGCTTTAAATTTTGTTTTGGAAATCATAACACAGAAAAGAAGAAAATACAGTAAACAAGATTTACAACATTCACAGATTAGGCAAAATTACAGGAAAAGAAGAAAGAACTCACCTTTGAAAACCCTCTTCAAGAATTCCAGCAACTTCTTCTTCCTCAACGAATCGATCTTCCACGAACAGTACTGTGACGCTACCATAGAGTCTTCCCTACTATTCTCTAGCAAGGACCAGTTTGGAAGAATATTTGAATCTTATTCAAATATATCTTCCTCATAACCAGTAGTTTTTAATATGAATCTTATTCATATTAATTTTAAACCTATAGTTTTAATATGAATCTAATTCATATTAATTATTATTTGAATTTTATTCAAATAAAATAAACTTCCTTTTATTATAAAACTTAATTTTGAATCTTATCCAAAGTTAACTTTACATTATAATGTATCTATATATATTATATTAATTATATCATATACAATTAATGAAAATCTCATTAACAAATTTAAATATTTAAAATTATTTTAAAACTAATAGCCCTTATTTACCCGTTATAAACTAGCAAGAGAACCTAATAGACCTATAGATTAGAAGCTTCAATCATCTGAGATTAATTAATTAAACACTTTAATTATGTTAATCAACATTCATAAATTGTGGGTCATTCCAAGAAAGACCTATAGCTACATTATTCGCATTGTAGAATACTTTGCATCTATGGATTTAACCATTACAAGTAAGTAGATCCTTCGCAAGTTGTTCATAATTACAACTTGGTCAAATTATCATTTTATCCCTATAATTGTTTCTTACTCCTTGAATACCACTGGTCCCTCTAATTAACAATCTATTTATGTTTCTATTATAAACCAAGTCCTTCTCATGCCAGTGAAAAGGCAGGTACCCTTTGTTCAAGACCCAGAATCAACACTTAAGAGAACAAATCATCTACTTACCCTAAAGGCGGGAAAGAATGAATTTCATCTTGTGTAGTTATGTTCCTATTTCCTCATTCGATCTCATCCCAAAATGGTAGGCTTATTGAGTCAGTTGAGGCCACTCTCACCCATATAAATCAAAGGGTAAGCCTTCATGAGCAAGAGTTCATAAGTCACTTAGGATTGAGATCGTGTTACCTATGGTTATTCTATGAAATATTAATCTCTTCAGTCAACAATGTTATAAAGAAAGATTAAGTATTTCTCGGTCCGGTCTTATATAATCTCATTGTATAAGATACTTCCACTCGCATGTCTCCACACGAACGACTTGGATCAATTTGTTGCAACATTTATGTCATTTGTAATACTTACAAAGTGGGTCATATCCATAGTGTTACCAGGGTAAGACACCCAACCTTATCCATATACTATAGACCCTTTAGATTATTACTTGAACATGATCCATCTGTATGCCTACTATATATTGTTCAAGTTCCATGAACTAACCTTGGATTTTTTCCTAATGGATAATTAGTTATTGTATATTTAAAATAATCAATTATTATATCAAATAATTAATTAACTATTAGAGGCCATAAATCCCAACAACGCTCTCTTCATCCTACCCCTTTGCATCCAAATTTCTATAGCAATACCACGACACTTCCTATAGCACCGCAACATGTCTTGCAGCGGTGTGGTAGACACACAAAGCTCCATTATGTGACTTTTGCCGTGTCGCGCTGCCCTACTCCCCATTTTCTTCCTTTTCTTCATTTTTTTTCATCTTTAAATCTTAAGGGTTTTGGCTCGGTTTGATTATTTCGACTCCTAAATCTCATTTTCTTGCTCAATACTTGAAAACACTAGCAAATAACATCAAATATAACAAAGAAAACACTAAATCAAAGGCAAAGAAAGCACCCAAGTGCTGTTCAGTTCACACATGCCAACCGTCATATAAGAAAGTAGCATCATAAAAGTAGTTTAAATCAACAACAAATAATTAAAAAAAAATGTTAACAGTTTAGAAATATACTACCAACCCACTCATTCTCCCCCTTTGTCTTGGGAAAAAAAAAATAGACCAAACAGAACGGATCCAACCAACAACCATAACTACGCAACAATATCATCATCATCCTTCCTGATATTAGATGAGCCCAGATCATCACGATTAGTAGCTAAGCGCATCAATTGAAGAGCACCCTCAATCTCTGCTTTGCACTCCATACACCTTTGGATTTGAAGACCCAAGTTACAAGATTCAAAAGCCAAGATCTGCGTAAGACGTTTTTGTTGTCCCAAATGACTATGATCTTCACATTCACAATCACAAATTACTCAAAATTAACGGTAAAAACTAATTCAAAAGTCAGGGGAGGCTGAATGCTTGAGGCTTGAAACTCTTCTATCGTTTACCAGATGACAGCTCAATCATGTAGATGAAGCTCCAATAACTAAACGATAGTTCAATTATGTAAATGATAGGATGAAGTGCTAGACAGTCATGTACACGACAGTTGACTGGAGCTAAATGATCGTGTAGACGACAACTGAAGAACTAAACGATCGTATAGACGATTGGATGTGGAGCTAAACGATCGAGTACACGATGCGATAGGAACTACACGATTGTATAAACGATACTTTAGTAAATGCTAAACAATCGTAGAGTTAGAAAGAAAGGACAAGGAGTTTAAGTGGTTCGGCCAAAGACCTACGTCCACTTTGCAAATCGGGAGGGTCTCTTTTATTACTTCTTCAAAGTTATTACAGAACGAATGTCTTGCTCTCTCTCATTTTCTCTCTTACATTATTCTCACATTTGTTTTTCTTTATATGTACAGGCGCAATAGTCAAGGATGAAGCTCTGGTGGTTACAACACATAACAAAAAGATGTCGACAATAGTTCAACTGCTTGCAACGTTATGTAACCGTTTTCCAAGAGGATGGTTAATAACAACCTAGCAAGTATCACCCGCATTGTCCTGTGGCTATAAATGCACAAGATCAGGGACATGCTTCCCTTGAAACAGTTTATAATTGAAGGACAGAGGCGCAGGTATAGGGACAGGAAAATCACTAGAGGTCAAAATATCAGGTTTTTTTGTGTTAATAAAATTACACAAATAAGACAAGGGAAGTAAATGGGAAGCTTAACTGCGTGTGATCCAGTATGTCTAATGATCTAATTCAGCACAAACACTCCATAGTTGAACTTGGAGTAAGTACCAATCTGGTACAACAGACTAGCTAAACTTGTAGAGAGACCAGATTTATGGGAAGGACACCAATTTTTCGCTCCTATTTTGTGCAACAAGGCATACTTTACACCTCTGTCCCTCCAGGCCCAAAATAGACCTAGCACACTATTTTCGGTTCGAACCTTGTTATTTTTTTGGCCTAGTTGTTTCTATCATTCGGTCTAAAATCATCCACAACAAAAATAAACCTAGGCTCAAATAAGTCCATGACCAACTAATTATTAAGCCGATTAGATTAATCCCAACTTGTTTAGAATTAGAAAAATTCGCATCCTAATCCTAGTTAAGAGGAATAAGATGAACCCTAAATCAACTCTCCTATAAATACATCGTTATAGCTTAGTTCCATATAAGGTAACTAAAACTTAGAACTTTTCCATTCTACCATTGTTTCATTTTTTACATTGACATTAGAGTCATATTTTCTTTGTTTTATAGGCCCCGTTGTTTCCAAATAACAAATTTACCATTAAATCACGTGAATGTCGATCAAGTGAGCTTTTCTTAGTCGAATTTTGGTTTCAACACTCTTTTCTTCCAATCCACTCCCTCAATTTTTTTCAATGAAAGCTTACCATTTATTTCAATAATAACATTTTGTCCTAAAACTTTCCAACCTAAATATAAAGTTAATTTAGACATGTACTATATATTTATAAACCTACTGTTCTTCATACTAAGCCGAACTTTAAATGAAACTTTCAAGTACTATGGTGACGCATTCAATGATGTAAATAACCAAACCCTTTTTTTGTTTTTTAATTATCTCTGAAATGAAATTAGTAAAATAAAATTATACCGATTATGTTTAATTGTTATCCATTCACGCGGTTGTGTAATCATGTTGGAATTTACATATGGTATGACGTTTTAATTTCATTGAATGACTCGTGAATTGTTCTTTAAGAATTTACACAATAAATTATTACAATCATTTCTTCTTATATCCCCAACACAAATATTAATTTTAAAATTGATGACAAGATTATGATGTGATTGTGATGTCAAAATATATTTAGATAATTAAATTAGAAGTACATCATTCTTAATTTAACCAAACATATATATTCCCCCAATAACATCAATTAATAAAAAGGCATAGTGCAGGGCCACATGCATTTAGTAAATGTGCTTTAATTTTAAGATCAAATTATAAAAAAGTCCTTAAAATTTAAAAAAAAACTCCTATACTCCACAATGTAACCCATGATACCTTTCTTTAAAGTAGAATTTGTTTGCAATTTTAAAGAAAAAGTGAGACATAAAATGGTGTGGCAATGATCTAGAAAAAAAAAAAAATTAGATCTCACAACATCATCTTATGTCATCGTCACAAGATTCTAAATCTCAATTTCTATTCGAAATTCTATTTCATTCGTAGTTTTTGAAATATTTATAAATTTTCAGAGGTAATATTGCAACTTATTTTTTTTAAATAAAAGACCCTTCAAGAGTATTTCTTATAATTCAACCTAATCTTAATGGAAGGAAAGAAAGTGATGCAATAATTAATTAATAAAGTATAAATATTGGAAATCGTAAGTAATTGTGGGTGTATACATAGTAGGTAGGAAGATTCAAACTACAAGCCTCGTGATTATTAACATATTCATATTTTGAAATTTTTAATGAAATATATTATAGTTAAAAACTATGTATAGATATAATTGACCAATGTTCATTGGTTAATCATTTTAGGTTATGGTCTTCTTGCCTAATAATTATATGTATTTTTCTCACTCCAATTAAAGGAAAAGAGGTCGTTCTTAAAATAATATTGATAATAATAATCAAAGGCCATAATTCCATTTTTTACATTGAATTAAAAAAATTTGTGGAAATTTTATAATTTAGATGTTTTTTAGAAAAAGAAAAGAAAAAATGAGGATTTTGTTTCCAAACCCTAAATTACTTGTCAAGAAAATGTTTAGGTGTAATTCTAAAAAGAGAAAATTAAAATAATATAGTAGTTTTCAAAATAATTTATAAAAATAGGTCGATCAACATTCGATCTTTTCCTTTTTTTAAAAAAAAAAAATAATTTCCATTGTTTTTTTTTATTATTCTTATTATGTTGAGTATTGAAAATTCGACCTATCTAGGTCAACATTCGACCTTTGTTTTTTTTTTTTAAATTTTCTATTTTATCAAAACAATTTCTAAAACCATTTTATTATTTTATTATTTTATTATTTTATTTAACTTAACTCTAAACAGAACAAATTAAAAAATAATATCTCATAAAAATAAAAAAAGTGTAAATTAAAAAATTACAATAATTTTATATTAAACTAAAAATATTAAAGTTTTTAAACTATAAACATCAACTTTTTAAACATTACAATGAGGTAAACTTTTTAAACTATTTTTTCAAGTTTAATACAAAAATAAAATAAAATAAAATATTATAAGAAGTATATTAAAAAAATCACAATAATTTTGTATTAAACTAAAAATATTAAATTTTTTAATTTATAAACATCAACATTTTAAGGTCTATGAACATCAACTTTTTAAATATAACAATAAATTAAACTTTTTATAACCATTTTTAAATATAACAACAAATTAAACTTTTTCAAACTATTTTAAACTATATTTTCAATGTTAATACTAGAAAAATCAAATATCATAAGAAATATATTTCAAAAAATCATAATAATTTTGTATTAAACTAAAAATATTAAA
>NC_052356.1:13034490-13043270 GCF_009727055.1 Benincasa hispida | reverse complement strand
GTGAGTCGGCTTCCGAAGGCAACCCCCGCCCAGGCCGTATAGCCGTTTGGGCCACCAAACGACCTCCAGTTCTCAAAACTTTTTTGCACCGCACGACTTTTTCTCATCGTTCTGAACCCCTGGGTTCTGTTTTTTTCAAAATTATCACCCTCCGGAATTAGTTTGTTGCAATCAAATATTGTGAGGCCCCGGGCAGCCTCGCCGCTGGCCCCCATCTCTATAGCCATTTGCGGTGGGTACCAAAACGAAGCTCCGGCTTCACAAAACCGTCTGCGCACACGGAGCTCTTTCTCATCGTTCTTGAAGGCCCTGGGTCTGTTTTTTCCAAATTTATAACCCCCTGCTGGTAAAGTGTTGCGCACAAAAATTTTGGCCTTCGGGGCACCCTCGTCGAACGGTGGCGGATTGATCCGCTTTTAGGCAACCAAACGAGCTCCATTCCCAAACCGTATCACCACTCAGCTTTTCGCATTCGTTCTTAAGCCCTGGGTTTCGTTTTCAAAATGTTTCGCCCGCCGAACACCAGCTGGGGCCAAAAAATCCCCGGAGGGCAACCCTCACGCGGGCCTGATAGCTGTTGGGCAAGCACCACACGAGACCGCTACGTTCCCAAAACCGTCTGTGCGCACGATATTTTTCTCATCGTTCTGAATACCCTGCGGTTCGTTTTCAAATTTTCTGCAGCCTGCCGCAGAATCGTTAGGCGCACACAATTGGGGTGAGGGAAGTTCGCTTTTTTCTCGATAGGGCATGTAATCACAATGCCGGAAGCATTTTATCTATTTTTGTCTTTGGAATTTGGGATGAGGAAGAAAAATTTATAGGATTGAAAAGATAGCAATTCGGAAGTTAAGCATCTACAAAATGAGCAATTCAGAAAAAAAAATATAATCTTTCAAGAAAACAAATCTTTCACGAAATTCCTAAAGTGCATCCTCTTTATTCGCGAAAATAATGTCCGAAGCATCATGGTGTGCGACGGACACCAACATAGTTAGTTGATACTCAACTATTTCATCAAGAAGAATTCAATGTGGATTGTGAGATCCTATTTCACTATATCCTTTCACTTTCTACTTACTTCACTCTCCCGTACAAACGTACAAGAGAGTTATTCCCCTTTCTTTTATTAATTCTAGTCTATTTACATTTATTTTAAATTCATATTCACACCAGCTAACAATCATACACATCACAATATATATTAAAATTACAAATTACATCAATATATTATATAATAAATAATTAAATATACAATCAAATTAATCAATTTAATCTAGAGTTTGAATAAAGTATATAAGAGGAATATAAGCAGAGAACTTTATTAATTATGCATTTAAATGATATAAAAATGCCATATGCTCTATACTTACATCCATTATAAGTTTTAAATGGTATGAATATCATTTCACATTAATTTTAACTCTTATATATATTTAATATGAATCCAATTCATATTACTTTAATATTTGAATCTTATTCAAATATTATTCTCTCATATCATATAGTTTTAATTACAAATCATGTTTATAATTAACTATATTTTATAATGTATCAATATACATTATACTTTATATTAATCTTTATTAATATAAATTTCCCTTAAATAATTTAAACAATTCAAATTATTCCAAAAAACTTAGTTGATCCTTGTTTTACCCTTAGCGAGTTAACACGACAACCTAATGGAGCTACATATTAGAATCTTCAATGATTAAAGATTAAATTAATTAAACTCTTTAATCAAATTAATAAACATTCATTAACTGTGGGTCACTCCATTAAAGACCCACAACTGCACTCTTCGCATTGTAGATATATTTATGTATCCATAAATATAGCCTGTCATTAATAAGTCGATCATTCATGCATTGCTCGTAATTATAGTTGGGTCAAAATTACCGTTTTACCCTTATAAGTACATGTCACACCCCTCATAGACTCCTCTGCTACCTGCAAAGAAAAACATAAGAGAAAAGTGTGAGCTTAAAGCTCAGTGAAGATATGCTTAAATTCTTTAAAAGAATACCTCTCACAGTTTATTTGCAGGAACCTTCCTCTCCTCACCAGTTCCCTAGTTCCCTCTGGTTCCTATTTGACTATTGAGCCTGTTTAGTCCATTAGTCAGCTCAAAATCTTATGTTTAGGGCTAGAATAACCTTAGAATACCTTATTGGCCCTAAACTTAGCTTACTAACTCGTACTTATTGGGCTGTATGTCTTAAAACTCGTAGTTTGTAAAGTTAAACATTTTCTATTATCAATAAAGATGCTATTAATCATTTCTTCATTAAAGTTGTTATTGAATTTTGTAAACTACACTTGTAAAGACTAAATCCAATAAACTAAGATCCATGGCTATTATATGAATACTTGAACTTTATGTGGAGACATAAAGATGGATCAAGTTTGAGTAAATAGCCAAAACAGTTTATAGTATATGAATAAGGTTGGGTGCCTTATTCTGGTAACATTGTCAGATGCGGTCCACTATGTAGTTGTTACAATTTGTTGTAAAGTGCTACAAACAAAGTGATCCTGATTTATTCATGTACTGACATGAAGAGTGGGGGCATCCTATGCAATGAGTTTGCGTAAGATCAGACCAAGAAATAAGTCACCCTTATTTTATAACACTGTTTACTGTTTAAGACTGACTATTTCGCTTAGATGACCTAAGTAACTTGATCTTAATCTTGAGCTAACTATGAACTCCTGTTTATTCGGGATTATCCTTAGATCTTCATAAGGATTATCTTTACCAAAATCCTCTCCAATTCCTTCACAATTCACTTCAATCTTGAATTCCACCACTCAAATTCAAGGCTGAGAATAGTAGAGAATATCTCTTGGTGGTTCATTGAAGATTTGAAACTGAGATTTTGTGAATAGCAGTTTGGATTTGAAGAATTCTTCAAAGGTATGTTGTTCTTGAAACCCTCTTCTGTAAAATTATGTTTTACATGCTTTTTAGAATGCAAATTAAATGTAATTAGAGTGCTTATTGATTT
Source organism: Benincasa hispida (assembly GCF_009727055.1). Classification (NCBI taxonomy): domain Eukaryota; kingdom Viridiplantae; phylum Streptophyta; class Magnoliopsida; order Cucurbitales; family Cucurbitaceae; genus Benincasa; species Benincasa hispida. Next base: position 13,040,259 of record NC_052356.1, on the reverse strand, counting down.
TGATTTCTTTCGATGCATATTCTACATCCTATCAGTTGGTATCAGAGCATGATTTAAGCACTCAATTAACGTTGATTTGAGTTTGGTGGGTGAATTTCTATGATTGCATGCTTCGGGACTGATATGGTGCTTTAATCAGATTTGGCATTAGATTTCTCTTTGATTTCCAAGTTAATTTTGTAATTGGCTCTTGATTGATGAACTTATATGTGTATTCTAGAGTCTATAATTTATTTGGAGTCAATAGAGTTGAAATTAGGTTGTAATTTGAAGATTGAAGCAAGAAAGCATAGCAGTAGAATTTTGGAGAAGATGCTTCTGCCAGGCAGCGTTGCTATGTTACCCTTAGAGCATTGCAATACTACTCATATGCAGCCCGAGGCATCGCAACGTTGGGATGTGCATTGCAACGCTGCTCATCCCAGTCCAACAATGCTCACGTTGGTGATCGGTTCGTGTGGGAGGTCCAGTTCGACCGGTTTTCAAGTGGTCTGGTTCGGTTTAGCCATTCTTGGACCGATTCAGCATATTTTGAAGGTCTGGAGATCCGGTTAAGATAGTTCAGTCCAGTTCGTGCGATCCAAAATAGTTTTGAAACTTCTTTTGACCTGTTTTGTAATATTTTTAGTTATTAATGCTTGCTTAGGATACCAAAGTTGAACCATATCAGTGTTGTTTAAATATTTATGCATGTGATATATGTTATATTTAAATGAAAACATGTTCATGCATATTGTATGCGATGTAGATTTAAAATCCCACCATAGAAAGTATGTTACATGCATTGGATATATTTATAAATTGTTATAATATATAGTATGCAAGTTTAGGGTTTCTTTTGTTTAATATAAGTGTTATATTAAATGTTGAATGCCTTTGTTGAATGTTATGGATGCAAAACATGTCTATTTTTATAAGTTGTTATAAAATTAAATTAGACATTAAAATCCATAACAAAGATAAGTTGCATGCTCGCGTAAGTCAAACTCTTGTTTTAATAGTTAAAATAGGTCGTTATCTTATAAATCACAGTTACAAACTCAACTGGTATATAATCTTGTCTGAGGCTGGAGATTTTTAAGTTGACGGTCTATGGAACATCTCCTACCTAGGGATTATGACAAAATAACTAAGTGTTGTTAACCGGTTTTATAAGCGTACATGAGTAGTGTGAGGTAACAATGTTGGGTTTTATGTCCTAAAACTTGTGGTTTTGTAAACAACAGAACTTATTTTGAAAATTCAATAAATTGTTATTGAATAGATGTTTTGCTTATTAGAAATCAAATAAACCTAAAAGTCCCTTGACTATTACATGAGTACTTGAACTTTATGTGGAGACATAAAAGTGGATCAGGTTCCAATAAATAGTCAAAATGATCTATAGTATATGAATAAGGTTGGGTGCCTTATTTTGGTAACACTATTGGATGCATCCTACTCTGTAGTTATTACAAAAAGTTTTAAAGTGCTACAAACGATGTGATCCTAATTCGTACATATTATGACATGAGGAGTGGGGGCGTCCTGTGCAAAAAGGTTTGTACAAGATCGGACCATGAAATCAATCATTCTTACTTTATAACGTTGTTTACTATTTAAGACTGACTATTTCAAAGTGATGAGCTAGGTAACTTGACCTTAATCTTGAGCTAATTATGAACTCCTGTTTATTCAGGATTATCCTTAGATTTGCATAGGTAAGGGTTGGCTCAACAGCGCCGATCAATGAACCTCCTATTTCAGGGGTAAGACCGGATAGATAGCTTGAGACATAGGGTGCAAGAAGGAATTCACTCCTACCCGCTTTTAGGGAGAGTAGAGAGGTTGTTCCCTTAAGTGCTGATTTTGGGTCTTGAACAAGGAGCCCTCCCCTCTCATTGGCCTGAAAGGGACTCGATTTGTTGATTGGATCACAAATCAATTGTTCATTAGAGGATTAATGGGACTTAAGGAACAAGAGGTAATTTCAAGGGTAAAACAGAGATTTGACCCAGCCGTTATTATGAACAACCTGTGAAGGGTTAACTTACTAATCATGGTTATATCGAGTGGACATAATATATCTACAGTGAGGGGAGTTCAATTATGGGCTTTAGTGGAGTGACCCATAAGTTAACGAATGAGGGTTAATTTGGTCTAATGAGTTTAGCCAATTAATCTCGGACCGTTGGAGCCCATGATTTGTAGGTCCGTGACGTCCTTCTACTAGTTCGTAAATGGATTAGCTTTAGAGTAGCGTGATAAGTTAATTTGAAATGTTCAAATTAGAATTAAAAGAAATTAGTAATTATATGAGATATAATTACACGTTTAATTTTAAGAATTAAATGGAATTAGAGAATTAATATTTAAATATGATTTAAATATATGAAGATGGATTTGTGTAAAATTAATTTAATATTTGATATTAAATTAATTATAATTATTTAAATTGTTTAAATAATTATTTATTAATTTTATTAGAAAATTAATTTATAAATTAATTTGTAAAATTAATAAATTTTAGTTTGTTGAAATCAAATTGGAAAATTTAAAAAAACACATAAATGGAGTTATGGGATTTTCCATTACACCTTCAAGTTGCTCACCAAAACCCATACTTTAGGCTTCAACTCCAAGCATGAGTTGCATCTCAGCAACCATCTTCTTTGCATGATTGTCTACACTATATTGAGAAGATTGGAGTAAATGTAGAGACTGCAATCTGTAGAAATTTTGCTGAAAATTCGTGTGAAAAAGGTGTTTTCAAGTGGATTGCTGCTTGAGCTCTTTCTCAAATTCCCTTTATTCAAGCTTATTTTGAGTCCCATAACTCAATCTAGAGCACCAAGAGAATATATGGGGAAGATCTTGGGTGGTCTACAAAAGATTTTTAGAAATTTACAGCTGAAATCGAGTTTGAAGAAGTTCTACAAAGGTATGATCTGAAAACCACTTGTTTCTGCAAGAGCATGCTTTAGTTTTGTGAAAATTAATGAGTTAAGTGCCGTAATGATCCTTGTTGCTTCTGCCTATCTGATACAATCAAACAATTGGTATCAGAGCATCATATAAAACATTCAATTGTTTAATTTTGGTGTGGTGGGTGTTTTTCATGAGTTATATGAAACTGGTGCACTGATATGGTTTCTCACATTTGTCATTTAATTTCTCTTTGATTTCTCGATTAAATTTGTAATTGTTTGTTTGATGAGTTTATTTTGTTCTCAAGAGTCTTAATTTATTTGGAGTCATTAGAGTTAAAATTAAGCTGATACGGTTGAAAGCCGTTGTAGAAAGAAACAAGTGAAGAAGCGCCAAACGACCTTCCATTCCCAAAACTGTCTAGCATGGTGTCTTTCATAGTTCTTACCCCTCGTCGTTTTCACGCATTTTCGTACTGAAGGTTTCGCGCAAAAAAATTTGGCCTGGGGCAGCCTCCCGCACAGAGTCCAGCAAGCGGTAGCGACATCCCAGTAAGGCCCGCGACACCCCACGGCCCGGGGGTCTTTGGGCACCAAATGAGCTCCGTTTCGAAAAACCGTCTGGCACACAACTTTTTTCAGTGAGTTCATTATGACCCCTGGGTCTTGTTCGAGTTCTCATCTTTTTCATGTGGACGAGGTTACGTCGCAAGGCAATCAGAAAATGGACCCGAAAAGGGCTATGTAACATAGGATTTCGAACAACAAGGAATTTACAGTTAAAATGAAATTAGGGTCTTATAGTTGCCATTTTGGATGTTGCTTCTATTCAGAGGCAATTCATACCTTCATCCTATAGGATTTGAAAAATGGCTACACTTACAAGAATACTAAGTTGTTGTAAAGATCTTCGCTGAAATGCATAACCAAACATCCTGAGAGATAAAAGTTATTCCAGAAGACAATAGAGAATAAGATTTATTCCAGGATAAATGTTTGGTCAAAATTTTTTCGTTTTAGTGAAGGGGTATCTGACGTGCCCCTTGGTAGCACATATCTGACTCCCTAAATATTCGTTACAAAATAGAATAATGGGTTATGGGTACATATTACTTTTTAGTTCTAAAATTGACTTTGGATTTAGTACAATTTTGCTAATTAGAATTCTGTTTGAAATTTATCACCATGGCGAATTCTGTTAGATTACTCACTCGCATGTACATAACAGTAAAAATAATTGACAAACAAATACTACGGGCTGATTATACCAAAAGAGTTTTAACAGGAGTTCCTCTATCTCCCAACTCATTTGAAATTAGAATTATGTAGATGAGAATGCTGAATCTGTACAACAAGAATAAAATGATTTACTTGTTATCGAAGCATGTTTAGTAAAAAAACGATAAATCTGGATAATTGATTCAGGTGCCGCTAATCATGGTAATGTACTATCTCACAGGAACAAGTTCCTGGAGACAGTTGAACATAAGAAGAATGAAGTCTGATACACTGAATCTTAAGTAGGGACCGGGGAGATATATTCGGCCAAAGCAGTGGGAGATATTAAGTTATTTATAGGAGATAATTACATTTATTTGAAAAATGTATATTATATTCCTTCTATGAAAAAGAATCTAATATATGTCTCCTGTTTGCTAGAATAAAATTATAAAATTTATTTCGAAAATGGTGAAGTGTTCATCAAAATGGGAAATAAACAGATTTGCTCTACAAAATTAGGAAATAACTTGTACATGTTAAAACCAACTGAGGTTAAAGCTGTTTTGAGCATAGAGATGTTTAAAACTGCTGGGACTCATAAGAAAAGGAAGATTTCTCCAAATGCTTATCTTTGACACTTGAGATTGGGTCACATAAATCTCAACAGGATTGAGAGACTGGTTAAGAATGGTCTTTTAAACAAGTTGGAAAACAGTTTATTACCACCATGTGAGTCCTGTCTTGAGGGTAAAATGACAAAAAGGTCTTTTTATGGAAAAGTTCTTAGTGTAAGTCCTCTCTTCTTCTATTCTTTCTTGGAATATTAGGAAGCACATAGTTGAGATTGAACTCGGGGTCTTGAGATAAAGTTTGATGTGGATCTCTTGTTAAGATTTATAATTAAAAATAAAAATATTTAGATTGACGTTTGTTTCATTTAGGAAGAGGAACTAAGGATTGGAGGAATAATTTGAGGTAACGAACCTAGTTCAGCAAGTAAATTCGGCGATGAATTTGGCATGCTTGGGGCATGTCAAAGTCAATTGTAAAAGTCAATGGTCAAATGATCAAAGTCAAAGTAAAAAAAGTCAACATCTTGAAATGTGGTGAAATTTTGGAAATTTACGAGCTTTAAAAGTAAATTTGGCTTGTTTAAGACATTGGGAAAAGCTAGTTGAAAATCAAAGGAAATTTAAGGGAAAAAACATGATGAGAACCGAGAGGAAGTTGAAAAAAGAGAATTTGACAGATTTTAGAAAAATTAAGGTGCTTTCTATTGAAATTTCTTATTGGATGGCTTTGAGGTTAAGGGTTAATCATCTGGCCATGTGTTAAACCAGAAATTGAAGCTGAAAAATAAAGAGAGAAAGGGAATTGCGAATTTTCTGAGTTTGGCCGACCGAAGAAGAGGAAAAAGTTGTTTTCGAATTAGGGCCGTTCTTGTGAGGGAAAATTGGGCAAAATGAAATAAAATTAAATAGGAAGTAAAGAAGAAGCTCGTAGGAGGCTTGATTTGAAGAAATTTAGCCGGAGAAGTAAGGAAAACGAAGAAAAACAGTGGCGCTAGAGTTATAGTGAAAACAGAGGATGCTCGGGTTTTTAGCAAATTCGTAGAGTTAGAGGCTAATTCGAAGCTCCAAAT
>NC_052356.1:13011242-13034465 GCF_009727055.1 Benincasa hispida | reverse complement strand
ATTTTAAAGTTAAAGTTTAACTCCATTTACAAGGTCCAATTTGCAAAGGTCAGATAGAGTATTCTATGATGCGTACTATTATATTATAGTTTAAAGGTTGATATCTATATGATATAGCACTTGTGCAAAAATTAATTGTACTTCTGATTTAAGCCAGTCAAAAGAAGACATATCACGCTATGCGAGAACAATTCAACTCGGATACAGAAAGATCATTATATTATATACATGGGCACCAAATAGAGAGAGAGGAAATCGAGTGTACAAGTAATAGGGATCCTGAATTTCGAGAGGTCAACAGTATAGAGGCCAATAACTAGTCGAACGATGATCCTAAAATAATTGCACTTATTTGCAAAACTTAAGGGTAAGTAAGACTATAAAGGAATGAGCGAGTAAAAAGGTTTTTGTTATAAGCGTTTAGCCGTAAAATATCTAAGCTTTGTTAAACTCTGGGCCAGAAAACGATGAGTTGATGAATATATATTCGTGTGATGATTCGCTCACACTAGAGAACCTAATGGAGGACATGAGGTCAAATCTGGAAAAATTTTGACATCAAGGGCGATTGAAAGTGATATGAAGAAAGATAGCACCCCTGCTTGATTTATTCTTTTCTTTCTTGTTTTGTAATTTTTTATCCTATTTGCAATCATCACTAAACCTTGGTTGCCCAAAATTATTAAAAGCTCGAAAAATCATACATATTAAATTGATTGTCAGGATTTGAGTAAAATTTGGCCATATTGTGATGAAGCGCTGCTTCTCAAAGTCTACTCATATAAAAACTTAAAAGCGGAATTTAAGGAAATTTCTAAACAACAACAATATAGTGTATTTGTATCCTTTAACAAATGCTTTACATTTATATAATGGATATTCTCTGCTAAAACCTTGTGAAAGGGATATATGAAAGAATAAAGATATTAGAGTGTGCGAAAATATCTAGTGAATGCATACGTGGTTAAGTGTATAGGGTATATTGAATATGAAAAGGAGGTTTAATTTCTAGAAAAGTAAAGCGAAGATTCCTATGGTGAGGCCATCCCTAAAATATCACGGTACTATACACTATGTGGACGAAATAAATTAAATATAGAACACGCATAGTTGATCTCTCCAAGGAAATTATAATATCCTAGTATCTATTATTGAAGTTATTAAGAGTTTTAACCATGGTTCTCAAGGTTTGACATTCGATATTATTGTATCTATGATTTATGGGATGGCCCACTTAGAATTCTGGAACACTGGCTACCAAATTATATCTAAACATTCCTTAAACTTAGTCATTTACCTTAGATAGTCAATAAATTATAAGATGTAGTATTGCAAAAAGTTTAAGCTTTGAAATTGGTTATTACTTGTAGATTAATTTTAGTGCAAGACTAAGAAAATTGTGGGTAATGCTCATAGTAGGTGATTTGTATGCTGGATAAACATAGAGAAATATACATTCAATATGAATTTCAGAGTGGTCCATAAACGGCAATGTAGTATAGAAAAGACTCGGCAAATGTTAAGACGCGAGGAGATCTCAACGCGAAGACGGATAACTTTAAAGGTGTTATATTTCCAAATGCCCCACAAGAACTGACAGAGCTTCCCATATTAACAGTGATAGCCTCAGGAAATTATTTGTTCTGATAGTGTTTTGATATAGAAACTAAATTATATATTATAGTATGTTATGAATTTATTGAAATGGGATGGCATGATCTGTTTTTACTTACTGAAGTAAAAAATGTTTTAAATTCATGATTTTCTTAAACTCTCGATGATTTTTATTACGATTTGATTTATCAAAATGTAATTTTGAAATTCAGAGTTTTACATACTTGTTGATTTGTTAGGGTTTTTATGAAAAATCTCTTTGTGTGGAAATTCAAGGTTGTTAAATTGGTTATGAAAAATGGTTTTCAAACTTACTAGTTTCTTGTACCCGAGAGATTGGTTTATTTTTTCGTTGCTACTTGAATGTGTTTTCTTAGCATTTGCTCAGGCAATTTCATGGGCTACTGGGGTTAGATGAGGCCAGAGTATATTGGGGAAGTCCAGAGAACTGTGCATAGTGCCACCTTAGGCTATCAGGGGGCTACCACCGAGGTCAGATGCGGCCAGAGAAGTATACCGGGGAGTCCAGAGGTAACCTAGGCTTGTTGGTGTGTAATCTATGCTTTTAGTCTTGAGGCAGCTCTACGTGCACGTATGAACCTTGTTGATTTGTTTTACACCGCGGGGGGGCATTCTTTTCTAGAGTTACCCACCGTTGTAAAAACGAGTATTTGGGTACAGAGTTGGTGCTGGATTTTCTGATAAAACGATTGAATGTTTGTATAATATGTTTAATAAGAGGTTGATCATGCCACTATTTTACTAGCACGTGTTCAAATGTTGTTAATTCTTTTTATACTTTGCCAATGTTCTTATTGAATTGGATTTGATAAAAACTTTATTGATGATTTAGAAAGCGATAACTGTATTTTTATATTTAAACTACCAATTCACTGGGCTTTTAGGCTCATGCTTTCCATGTTTTTATGTTTTTCCCCACCCCCAAGGTAGCGACAAGATCACTGGTGCCTACTGAGCCGTCCAAACGCCCACTAGTGTTGTTAAACATCTTTGTATTGTTTGTGCATGTATAGGAGAGTATTTGAGGTTTAGAAGGGGAAATCTGGGAATGGGGTGTGAACACGCGCTTTTTTTCATCGTTCTTAAACCCCTGGGGTCCATTTTCGCCCCCATTTTTGCAACCGAAGGTTCGAGCACAAAAAGTGGGCCCTAACGGTCCTCGGGTGCCTTGGGGCAACCCAAAACTACCTCTCTATTTACTTGTCCTTCGTGATTTTCCTTTCAAATTACTTGACTCTAGAGTGCTCACTTGATCTATCTTGTTTTGATGGAGGAGAAAAGACAGATTCTTGGTAATTTTTGTTTCATTCGATTTATCTTTTAATCTGGCCCGCTGGATCAAACATTTATAGGACGACATTAATATAGCGATTATGCACCTGTTTTTCGCCGCATTTCTAGTAGGAAGTTTCTTCGATGTGCAGATTTTTCTTTGCTGGAAGCAAGTACCTTGAGATCCGAAAAATTCACCACCTATTTTTAGAGCAAAAAAGGAATTAGACGCCCGAGTTGACCATGGGCCCCCTCAGTGTGCGGGCCTGTTTGGGACGATTACATCAAATCAGCTTCTCGCAAAATCTCCGCAAAAAACTAGAGTCTAACAGGCTCACTCGCTGGAAGTCTCTATTATTTACTTCAAATCAGTTGCTGCATCTTAACCCCACTTGAGTCGTCTCACTCGAGGCGTTTTATCTGCGTAATATTCCAATATCCATCATCTCGAAGTTGAATATTGAAGGAAATTGCGTTGCTTTTTGAAAGTATTCTTCCTGCACATTCACTTAAGCTACCATTAATCAATTTGCTGGGCCCTCGAATTTACCCTCAGATCAAGAATACACACTATATCTGAGGATCGAATCCCAAGCCAGAAGTATATGATCACCGTGCAATTTTGTGTTCAATTTTACATTAACAAAAATATGCAGTAATAAAAAATAAATAACATTAATTGCGATAAAACAATCAAGATAGGCATGCATTTTTAAGAGGAAGAAAAGAGGCGAAGACCCAAACCTTTACGTACTAACCCGGTCACTGAGCGTACCACTAAATTCTCACGATTCCCATTGCCCCCACAGCTAAATGGTCAGCCAACTGCGTCATCATCCAATCACTCGCAAGGGGACCCCTACCGCGGAGAGGTGCCGAAACTCTGTATTCTCTAAGGATATTCAAAGCCAAAATACGAGGAATTCCTGTACCCGTGCTCCTTCAGAGCACATAAGTGCGAAGAGTGAAGGGTAAGGATCTAACCGATAGTGCCTAGTTATATATCAAAGAATTACTTAGACCACCAATTGTGAGAGATTGAGTCTCACCAAATTATGAGACTATCGATCAAAGCTGCTCAAATATATAGCGCATCTACCGAAGTGGTCTACAAGCGCACCAAAAAATGAGGCCCACTGTCACTTAACTGTAGTTATGGAACGTAATTTTACAGAGTTGGGCAATTGCTCAGAACGACTGCCATTATACGTTTCGACGCAAAACACATTATAGCGGTCTTTAATGATTAAAATCTCATTCTACTGACACATCGTAGAAGAATATATCGCTCAGTCAATACATTTCTTTAATATCCCTTCGACATTTATTTCAAACTCAAGCAAAAAATGTAACTAAAATTTGGCCTGGGGGGTCTAGTTTTGCGCTTCTTTACAGCGGTCCAGATGAAGGTTTCGCAGACAAAAAAATTGTCATGGGAGAGTCCTTCAATAACGCACCGCCCCGAACACCGAGCCACTGGCTCACAAGTGAAAGATGGCGGTCGTATGCAATTAGGGTCTTAAGGCGGGCACCAAACGAGCTCCATGGACAAGTCATCCTGCACGAAGAGAACCTTCAATCCGTCAAGACGACAACAGGTTCAGTTGATATTCATCATATCTCTAACTGCGCGTGGGTCATTCGTATCTATCCATCCTAATAGTTATTTGTGCAGCCAGAATATGGGGCGACTGCAGTGTTGTTCGGCGTCTGAAGAGCTGAGATGCACTATAGAAGTGCAGGCGCCCGAGGCCTAGGGGCTGTGGGGCCAGCCAGAGAGACGATGCGGCGCGATGACCACCGCCAGCTGACCGCAAGTATGGAATCTTTATAGTCACTGCACGACTTCTCTCTTATTGTTTCAGTTGGAGAAGACCAACGGCCTATAAATAGAAGAAATCCACCAGAGTTCTCAAATAGAAGTCTTTTTAAGTATCACCAAACGTCTCATTAGAGACTCCTTTTATGTTTTTAGTGCCCTGCAAGTTTTTATAGCACTTGATAGCGCGTGATAAGGGTTTTAGTCTTTAGAAGTTCCCTGATAGTCAGAGAGTGCCAAGATTGGGCAACGAAACCAGTAGAGGAAGAGAACCACCATCATCGCCCGATCAGAGGCGAGCCGACCCAGGAACGAGGCGTACAGAGAGCCTAACGAGAGAGCAAACTCATCCAATTTCCCTTTCCACGCACAAGATGGTTGTAGCACCTATACCTAGGCACGTAGACACGCCCAAAGAGCGGGACCACACTATTTACCACTCCCTGTGGCTTGACTCATTTATTTCCATTGCACTAACACTTATTGCTTCACTTCTCTCATCTAAAATTAAGCTATTTGTTGTAAGCACAAAGAGAACAATCATTTCTTTATAAAATTCAACATATTTGATGCCTATCAACACACAAATGAGGGCTGCTCTTGTCCTGCGACACTTGTTTTATTTCTTCGTTAGTCTCGCGACGAGTGCATTGGCCAGCAGCCATTTATTACTTTCAGTGCCAAAATCACTCAAATCAAACGCTCCATTTATATCGTTGCCACAAAACTAAACCGTGAAGCGTAATCTTAGGCGACATCTATGAGCGCCCTTTTTATACTTATTGCATAGTGATTAACTAAGAATACAGCCCCCAATCGATGCCAATTCTTCAAATTCTTCGCTTGCGCTCGAGGACAAAGTCTAAGAATAGACGCACTTGGGGTTTATATGCATCTTGTTGAAGGTTTCAGATGCACACAAATAAAGTTTGCCTAGAGCATTGAGGCCCGGGCACGGCCTATTGGCCGTGAGGAGCTACTGCGTTCAGTCTAGCCAAACGAAGTGTCGAGGCGGCCTTCGTTCGCTAAAAAAACCGTCTGGGAAAATGAACATTAGAGTCCTTAACTGCCTATTATAACGCGATGCATATATATCCTAATGTAACCCACTCCTCTGGATCCCGATCATTTTATGTGTCACTTTCGTTCGTGTAACCATACGGATAAGGTTCACACAACAAGAATCCAACTAACGGTAGATCAACACATTAATTCACTTGGCACACAAACTTCCATTCACCCACGACACGCAATGATTCCCCTCCTAAGGCCTCCTACCCCGTGGCCTATGCGTCACTTTTTAGTGGACAATACACCAAAAACACAAACATTATGCTAAATCAGCCTCATTCCTGCTTTACTACAAACATCTTGATGCCTTTAGGTATCCCCTACAACAGTTACAACGCCAAGTCTATCAGTAGTGCGCTTTAATTCACTGTAATCCCTGGTGAGACCCCCTGGAACGACTTTTTTTTCAACTCATCTTAACCCATATCCAAGGCTACCTAAGTTGGTGGATTTCCAGCTTTTTTCACTCATACCCATGAGATTAGCGTCTTTTGAACTACTAAAATACAAAAACATAGTAGAGCTCCATAACCTAGAACACAGACGTTATGCCTGCGCCTGCTTGGACCTGGCACATCGATTCACAGAAGCCAGCTATATTCTCTCGGGATATCGGTACCAAAACTTAGCTCTACAACACGATTCAATCCCAAAAACGGCACCGCCATCAACGCATCATCATTCTAGCTACATCGGCTCTTTGTCATCATTCTTACCCCTAGGTCCATTTTCACACATTTTTCGTGCCAGAAGGTTCTGGGAGTAAAAAGTGGGCCACAAGGCCCTAGGGACCTTTTGGGGCACCAAACGTATACACCTATTCCTTCCCCAAAAAATATAAACTATCTTGGCACATGAACTTTTTTATCATTCATTTTCTTAACTCTTGGGTTCCGTTTTCACGCTTTTTTCGCTGCGAAAAAAAGGTTCGCACACAAAAAATGGACTCACCACATCAACGACGTCCATAAGGCCCTGTGGTATCGGAACTCTCCGGAAACGGGATTCATGGAACTATTGAAGCCATGAAACCCTATTGGCCACCAATATCATGCCTAGGTCGCGCAGAAAGTACATCACTGGCCACTCTATGGCTATTTTTCAATCTTTGTTCCTTAGTTTAATCCTCTATAAGTGTGCTTCCATTACTTTTCTTTAGCTCTGACTAGTTTTAAATTTAATTCTGTGATGGAAGATTATTTAATTCTAATTATTAGCTCGAGCAAATAATACTATAAATAATAGAAGGAGCCCTATATATCTGAAATCCCAAGCTTAAAGCCTCTTATAGACGATAATTAATAACAACCATCACATGTTCATCCTTATCAGCTCTTAAAGTTCCATCGAAACACTTCATATAAATGTATATCAAGGTTAATGTGCACACCCAGATTTGACACCACCCCGACGTGATATTAAATCAAGTTATTTCACATTACGCATTAATTGAAATACACCCTGCGGCATTAGGTTTCATCACAGTTATGGCAGTGCTCTCCGTGATATATAGTATGAAGCGTCATCCACAATCACGAGCTCAACATGTTTTCATCAAAACATTACAATTTAATTTACAGCGACTTTCATCATTTCTTTTATAATAGTTTTAACTCCAAACCCCTATAGGTCCAATTATTTGTTCAAATCTTCATTCAATGGCGAGTAGCATGAGGATAGAAGCTAATTTTACGAAGAGCCACTCACTATATAAAAAAGGTGGGTTATAATCTACCTATATGAGCCAAACAAGAGCAGGACCTATCAGAGGATCTTATGATAGTCGGTGCGCAATTGAGGCCACCAAACGATTCTATACCAGGTTGCACTTTAAACTTAAATATAAAACACCTGTACACTTAAATTTAAGGCACAATTACGATTCCTTATTAAACTTTACATTATTATCACATTCACATCTATACTTCATATGCACCACGCTTGCACTCTCGCGACGAGTCAGATCGATGTTTATTTTCCGCGTGATCTTTACCACTTTTCGAGCGGAATGAGTTTTGCACACACACACAAAAACCGATCTCGCCAGTGCCGACTATGCACAAAAGAACATGTCATAACTATAGCTAGGTCAAACACTAGCCCGATGTTTACCTTTGTAGTTACAATCTAACTCCTTAAATACCACTAATCTCTTTTAATGAACTAAACCGCTTATTAGTCTAACTATAAACGTAACACCTCTCAGGCCAGTGAGAGGGGTTGACGGCCTCAATTGTGCTGAGTAGACCACTTTTAGGGAGAGTGCAATTAGGCATAAAAAAGCAAGTTTATTCCTTAACTCCGTAGCGTGCGTGTATACTCACCACAAGATCTTAAATTCACATCTTTCGTGGATGTGAAGCATGATCTTTTTATTCTATTCCATATCTTAATTCCTCACTCAGAAAATAGGGCTCTCGCTCAATTTATACATGAGCCCGACTTAAGAATTTTCTTTCTGTGCCTTGAGAAGCGAAGACACACGAGCTCTCGCTTACCATATAAGTCAAAGAGATGACACATTAATGAGGACATAGGAAGGCTCTTCACAAGAGCTGCACTCCCGCCCCCACATTCAAGGAGTCTATGGTCATATATGGGTCATAACAAACCACCAAACTCCTTCCTAAAAAACCCGTCGGCACATGGTTTTTTTTTTCCATACTTCTTAACCCTTGGGTCTTGTTTTCGATTATTTTTCGTTGACAGAAGGTTCGTGCTAAAAAATTGGGCCCCGTGCAACCCCAGGGACACCCCAGCAGTGCCAGCGACACCCCTAAGAGCACACGATGAAAGTTTCTGGCCCCTTAGAAATACAGTTTATAATAGAGAGCTATTCAATTTCGAGCCCCACCCCTAATGCCATAAGCACCGGATGCCGTGTTCCGTGTGGCGGCTATATATCCAACTCCAAATACGATCGTCTTTTGCAAAAACCGTCTTAGAAAACATGACCCTTTTCTTTTAATCTCTACTTTTAACCCTGCGCATCCATTTTCGCCGTCCCATTATTTCAAGCCAACCGAAAAGTGTACGCTTACTGACGACACAAATGTAGGTGAGACCACCTCAGAACACACATGGCGCCACTTCTAGCGGAAGCAAGCCTTTGTTTGGTAACCATCTAACAACAGCAGACCTACTCAGAGTTGTTCACAGTGAAAGGAAACCTGTGAATGGCTGCCAGCGAAAGAGGATCGTCCCTATGTTCACAGAAAACGGCACAACCAGGCCAAAACGAAGCGATGTCTTCGATAAAACCGGGTCTGACAAGAAGACTGTTGTTATTCAACAGTTCGTTAAGACCGGCCGTATGTGGCCATGTTGTGTGCTCTTTTTCGCTTCAGAAGGTTCGCCCACAAAAAAATGCTCTTCGGACGCGGGAAGGGCCGGCATGGCGCCTTGGGGGCAGTTTGGACAAAGAGAACGAAGCCCCGTTTACTGAGAAACCGTCGTGGGCGAGCGGGGACGACTTTGTTTCATCGTTCTTAACCCGTGCAGGAAAAATGGGTACTTGCTATTCCGTTTGACACATCATTTTTTTACAGATGATTCGGAAGATTTCAGACCACAAAAAAAATTGGGGCCCACAGCCGAGTTGTTTGGAAGGAGAGCTATAGCCGCCAACGAACACGAGACACTTATTTACCGCTTACCCTTATAAGAAACAGAACCATTTCTCCTCTTTGGCGATCCCTCGTCCACTGTCAGCGGAACATTTTACGAACCCTCCCAATACGCAGTGCACAATCGGCTGTACAACCAAATCTGAGGTGAAGTGTACCCACCCCTTAGAGAACCTCGGTTATTCTCTGCAGGAAACATAAAGAATTTCAAGCCAAAACGTGTGCTATGCATATGTGGGCAAATCTCGCGAGAGGAAACCCCTGTGTGGTGGCCTCGCGATTTTACGAGGACAGCCTACACGATGCCGACCGAGGGAGTCACTTTGTGGAGAGCGAGACCAAAGAACAGAAGACACTGTCTTGTTCGCAAAACGTCTCACGGTATCTATTTGTCCTTATTTTGTTCCTTATAAGAGTTGCGTGATAGACACAACCCAAAGAGAATTTTCTGTCCAATTTATCGTCCAAAAGAGTAAGTGTCATATATATGCGCAAGGAAAAGGTAATCGAGAGAATACAATTCCTCCACAACATAGATGTTTGGACCAACGAATTATGAGACGAACAGTCGAAGTGGTAACGCCTCCTGCGTCCCACTCATAAAACACGGAATGCTAAAACTAAAAATAATTAATTAAAATATATATGATTCGCTACAAAACCGATATCTGGCAACAACTTTATCATCATTCTTAACCCCTGAGTCCGTTTTTGCGATTTTTCACTGCGGAAGGTTCACAATTAATATAATAAAAAACTGGCCCCTGTGTTAGCTGTGGAAACCTAGCGGGTTCGTTGTATTGCACAAAGAGCTTCGTTCCCAAAACCGTTATATATTACTGGCACACGACTTTTTTCATATCTGTATCTTAACCCTGGGGTCCGTTTATACGCGCTTATTATCGTGACGGAATTGATAAATATATATAATAAAATATCTATATACCAGTCGACGACACGTCAATAAAGAAAAATTGGGCCTTGTGGTAGCCCCGCGACACCCATAGCAAGAGTGATAACCCTAAGTCTGTGCGACACCCTAGTGAGTCCCTTGCGAGACTCCACATTCTCCTTAGCAAGGGCACCGCGACACTCCACACGGGGCCTCGCGACACCTCCTGCGAGGGCCCTTGCGGGCCGTTTGCGTCGACAACAATTGAAACCGATTGGGATTTATTTAATTAGATCACCATTCCGTATAACTTAAATTCGCAAAATAATGTATTACTTGAGCAATACTCGTGCATCCACTTTCTTTATTCAATAGATTTCTTAATATTAACTTCACCTGGTTCCATTCTCAAGCAAATTTTCAATTCGCACAGAAGGTTTATTGTGGCAAGTCTATATTTTAATTTACACCTAAAGTGGTCCCCCACGGGCCTCACCAGCGGAGTGTCCACTGTTTGGGGCATACTCAAATGATAAACCACCTGAGAGATTACGTATAAAACCGATTAAATTAGATCTGTTTTGCCAACACGATCTTTATTTTAATCATCATTCTTAAACCCCTGGGATTTGTTTTCGCCACCTTTCATTTCATCACACACGTTTAATATCGAATTCAACGTATGTTCCAAAATAAAGGATTTCCCTTCTAAAAACACAAACTATCAAAATAAATTACGGGGATTAATTATAACGTTATCCTAATCATTATCATTATCCCACCCGGCACGAGCAAGCTCGTGGGAATACCACTGGATGCATTTTTTTTTGAGAGGCAACCTTAAAAATCGATTGCATATCATTAAATTATCCGTTCAACAAAAATATTATGAATTCTAGACACATATAGCTTTAATATATTTCATTGTGTTCATACACCACCCAATTATGGTTATTTTAACATAAATCATATAATGGGGACCCGTTTTCGTGCATTTATTTCGCTAGATTTAATTAAGAATCCTCATTTCATAAATTAGTTATTGAATCGGTGCAGAAAGGTATCACACACAAAAATTGGCGACCCTTCGTGCGCGACAAATACCCCACGTTTACAGAGCTAATTCGAAGCTCTAAATTTAAAGTTAAGTTACTTATAAGGTCCTTCTAGAGTTCTATGGTCTTTTATTTGATCATTATTGGCTGGAATTTCTGATTTTAAGCTCTAAAAATTCTGCAACTTCTCGTCGGGAAAACAGGGGCACCATGGAAAGATTGGTCGATTTCGAGAGTTCTAGGGCAATTCGAACGTCCAAAATTTGAGGTAAGTTAATTAAGAGGATGGGTAAAAGTTTTTTATAGGCTAATTAAGCTTTAAACGGCCAGAAAATGATGAATTTAAGTCTTGATCGCTCACAGAAAAAACAGAGGTCAAATCTGGAAATTTCTGGGCTGGAGGTTGAAGAAAGAGTTTACTTTCTTGTTTGACTTCTATCTATCATCTATTGTTTGCCATTAAAAGCTGAAAAATCAATTTTAGGTTAATTAAGGTGTTCTCAAGCATAATTAGGGATCCAATTGGTATTGTTATGATACCTTAAACCTTAAATTTGAAAAAAATGGGATCTTAAGTCAACTTTGAAGTTGATTAAGGGGTTAATTTAAAGTAAGCCCTAATTAGGTTAATGAGAAAAATTAAGGAAAATTGGAATAGAATTAGTTTTTATTGAAGATTAATTTTAAGGTCTTGAGTTAGTTTTAGAGCAATTGAAGGACCAAATTACAAATCAAACTTTACCTTGAATCAAATTAAGGATTTGCAAAAAGTTTAAGTGAAATTGGTTATACTTGAAGATTAATTTTCAAATAATTGGATTATGGTTATGTTGTGGATAACTAGAGGATTATCAATATAATTTCAGGATAAACGGGAGATGGAGAAACCGAAATTATGCGGAGGAGCCGATTAACAGTGAGTGGTTTATTTTCGAATGTTTTGATATAGAAACTAATTATATATTATAGTATGTTATGATTTATGAAATGGGATGGCATGATCTGTTTTACTTGACTGATATGTAAAAAATGTTTAAATCATGATTTCTAAACTCTCGATGATTTTATACGATCTTGATTTATCAAAATGTAATTTGAAATCAGAGTTTACATACTTGTGATTTGTAGGGTTTTTATGAAAAATCTCTTGATGGTGGAATCAAGGTTGTTAAATGGTTATGAAAATGGTTTCAAACTACTAGTTCTTGTACCCGAGAGATGGTTATTTTTTCGTGCTACTTGAATGTGTTTCAGTAGCATTGCTCAGGCAATCATGGGGCTACTGGGGTTAGATGAGGCCAGAGTATATTGGGAAGTCCAGAGGAACTTGTGCCTATAGTGCCACCTAGGCTATCAGGGGGCTACCACCGAGGTCAGATGCGGCCAGAGTATACCGGGGAGTCCAGAGTAACCTAGGCTTGTGGTGTGTATCTATGCTTAGTCTTGAGGCAGCTCTACGTGCACGTATGACCTTGTGATTGGGCTACCACCAGGGTCAGATGTGGCCAGAGTATCAATTTTGCGAACGGCCTCGTTTTAGTGCACCAAACGGCCCGCAGGGACCTCGCAGAGGTGTCGCGAGGCCCCGTGTGGAGTGTCGCGGTGCCTTGCTAGGTGTCGCAGGGACTTCACTAGGGTTCGCCAGGACACTTCGTTAGGGTAGTCGCGGGGCTACCACTAAGGCCCAATTTTTCTTGCGCGATCCTTTCGTTCACGAAAAAGCCGCGAAAACGGACCCCAAGGGTTAAGAAACGGATGAAAAAAAGTCGTGTGCAGACGGTTTTGGGAACGAAGGCTTCTTGTGCCCCAAACGACCCCTAGTTTCACAGGCTACACCAAGGGGCCAGTTATTTTTTAGTGAACCTTCCGCAGTGAAAAAAAATCGCAACAAAAACGGATCAGGGTTAGAATGATGATAAAAGTTGTTTGCCAGACGGTTTTTGCGAACGAAGCTCGTTTTTGGTGCCCCAAACGGCCCTCGGGCGCCATGGGGCCACACTTTTTGTTTCCGAACCTTCCGCCCGCGAAAAATTGCACGAAAAATGGACCAAGGTTAAAGCATTATGAAAAAAAGGCATGTACCAGACGGTTTTGCGAACAGGGGCTCGTTTTGGTGTCCCAAACGACCTCCGGGGCATCGCCGAGGGTATCGCGGGCCACACAGGGTCTCGCGGTTTGCCTTGCTTAGGTTGTCGCAGGGCCTCACTGTGGTGCTACCAGGGCACTGCTGGCGGTGTCGCCAGGCAATGCTACGGTGTCGCGGGGGGCTGCCACGGCGGGGGGGCCCAATTTTTGTGTCTGAATCTTTCCGTCACGAAAAACACGGAAAACACAGATCCAGGGTTAAGAACGATGAAAAAAAGTCGTGTGCCAGACGGTTTTAGTAAAGGGGCTTGTTTCTGTCCCAAACATGCCACCCAGGAGCCAATGGGCTTGCGCCGAAGAGGCATTTTTTTTTGTGGGCGAACCTTCTTGAAGCGAAAAGCGGCAAAAATGACATAGGGGTTAAGAATGTTGATTAAAAAGTCTTTGTCAGACGGTTTTTATGAACGAAGCTCGTATTGGTGCCCCAAACGCCCCCCGAGGCTGTGGGGCTCACATTTGTGCCCAAACCTTTTCGGTGCGAAAATGCAGCGAAAATGGACCCAGGGTTAAAAACAATTTAAAAAAAAGGCATGTTGAAGACGGTTTTGCAAACAGAACTCGTTTGATGGTAGCCCAAACAGCCTCCGGTGCTATGCAGGGGTGTCACAGGGCCTCGCTTAGGGTGTCGCTGGACTGCTGGGGTTGTCTTGGGGTTGCCACGGCGGCCCAATTTTTTAGCACGAACCTTCTGTCACGAAAAATATTCCGAAAACAGGACCCAAGGGTAGATATTGAAAAAACCATTGTGCCGACGGTTTTTAGGAAGGAGTTGATTGGGTGCACAACGCACGCGGACGCGCATCGAGAGCGGACACGGCGCACCCAATATTCTCTCCTCCAAACCTTCCGACAATCACACAAACAAAAGGTCTCGAGCCCTGCGACAACAAACGCCAACCAGGGGATTCAATGAACAGAGGAATGGAGTAGAGAAAGTAGAAGCATCACTGTGTGGCTAGCATGAGCGCTGGCTTGACCTGAACGAGAGCGTGGGCGTTTGGTGACCCCTGAAAAATGGGCGATCCGGGCGATCCCACCGCAGGCGAGAAGCCTGACTCCTCTCCCCGGCCGCGCTCTCTCTCGTCGTGTGCAAACCTTCGAAAGTTGAAAAAAGCGCGAAGCAAACAAGTTCAGACACAAACGTGTTAAGAATGTGACGCTGAGTCTGAGTGAAAAAGTATAGGGCACCAATGCTTTAGACCAGACGGCGTTCCAGGCACAGACCACGGCATACTCTTTAACCTGCCACCCAACAGCGGCCTCCCAACGGCCAGATATAGGAACACACCCTTATTGACCCGTACACTTCATCTCTGCACAAATTGAACAAAAGATCGGAACCTAGCGAGGAGTCCTCCCAAACTCATCAAAAACACAGGCTCGAATATAGCATTATCTGTTACACACCAGACGGCTCGTCTCTCGATAACCTACATAAAGCGGCGCCCCCGGGGCCCCAGCAAGCGGGTTTACCGGACGAGCTCCGCGAGCAAAGGCAACTAAGCTGATACCACGCGTGCCTTAACCTGTGAGTGTCAGACTCGCACCGTCTGCTGGACTAGGAATGCCCGAAGACCAACCAACAAGACTGAGTGCCCGCACAGGTCACATGCAGGGCTGCACCACTACGTCGAACACCCTAATTCTTCTCGCGGCGCCAATCTCTGCCACTCCAAACGAAACAGCAGAAAGCAATGGACACTTACAGGTTCAAAAGAGAGCGATGAAAAAACACAGAGCCATTCGCCAGTAGTGTTTGGGCACCACCACGAAGCACAGCGTGTTGGCATCTGCCACCACACACCAGATGGCCGTGAACACCCCACAGACGTGCCGGCCGAAAGCGGTACCCAACGAGACGTGCCCTCCGCGTGACAGAACCCGCAAAGTTTTGGTGTGCGATACCCTTCTTATGACTTCGACCGAGACGAGACAAAGACGCGTGGAAAAACCGAACCATAGTGACTCAAACACATAGATGCATACCACAAACAGATCGAATGACGTGCCACAGCACATCACACTCTCAGTATGAGGGAACGGACGAATACGATTAGGAGGTGCGCCAACACGGTCCCTAGGTGCTTTAGGACCACTTTTTACTCCCGAAACCCTACTCATGGCGACACGACAAGTGATAGGAAAAGCACGCGTAGGAGCATTAAGAAGGATCGGCAGATCGAACACCAAACCGAATGCCGCCCGTGTGCTTCACGGGCAAGGTGGCCGTGAATACGTGCTTGCGGCACACGCGAAGACCGGCCCTCTGCCTCACCAACCCCACCATGCATCATCTCGGGTACCAGGCGGGCCAAACGCGTCGAGGGGCCAGCTAAATTTTGTGTGACACAACACACTCGCCTCTCGAGTCGGCACACAAAGCGCGAAACCAGACTATGAGGACTAAAGACAGTGATATGCGAATAAAACCGAACCAGCTCCGCCGTTAAACGAGACGCGAAAGTAAGACAACCAGCAAACAATACCCGAGTACGCACAACGCCAGAGTATATGAGAACGGCGGAGAGAGCATGCATCTGCGACAAGCCCATAAAATAGGCCCCACGCGCACCTGTGGGCTTCCCGCCTCGACCCGACAAGGATCCGGCCAGTTGTTCTCTGTGTGTGAACCTCGTCACATAGCCGAAAAGCTCGCAAAAATCGGAACCAGAGGTTAAAGGAAATCGAAATGCCAGGTAGAACAGAGATCCACTTATTCCAGACTGGTTATTTGCGACGAAGCATCGATTGTGGTTAGGCCCCAAGGAGCGCCGCCCGGGGCACGTGGGGCACCCACTCTTAATGCTGCGTTACTGACCTTTCGCGAAGCACGGCGCACAAGGAGGACCCCAGAGACGCCGCTCTCAAAATATCATGAACAGGCAAATCGACAAGCACAGTAATGGACAGAACGGTTTTTACGAATGGAGCTCGTTTTGGTGTCCAAAAATGGCCTCTGGGCCCCGTGGGGTGTCGCAAGGCCCCACTTGTGTGTTGGCGTGCCTGCTAGGTTGTTGCAGGCCCTCACTGGGTGTCGCCCAGACACCTGCTCGGTGCTTGCTCGGAGGTAGCCTGACACCGGCGACCCACACACTTATTTGTGCCACAGCGGACCAACACCTATCCCGTCATGAAACAACACTTCAGCAAAAAAACAGGATCAAACTAGACGGCTAAGAGATATAAAAAATAACACAGTCGGTGCTGTCTAGACGGCTCGTGGGCAACTCAGGAGCTACGCGTGTTGGCTCGCCCCAACACAGCACCCTAGGCTTCTCGGGCAATTTGCTTCCACGAACACCATACTCGTGTGGAACTAAAAAATGGATGAAAAACAACCCAAACACCACGCAGTATCACGAAGAGAATCGCCATGAACAAACCGTGTAGCTGAATGAAAGGCTATTCAGCTCCAATCGTGAAGCGTCCGTTATGGGTGTGCCGCCAGAACGAGCTCTGCAGAGGGCTGTGCGTCCGGCGGGCATTCTTTTGTCTCCGTCTGGAAATCTTCTAGGGAGTGCACAAAAGCGCGCACAAAGATACCGCCAGACCCGGGAGGAATATAACGAATATAGATGAACAAGTCGCTCGGATGTACTACGGTCCAGGGTCATCTCTGCGAACTAGCAAGCCTCTGCTTTATGGGAATGCCCACCAGATGCCTCGATCCACAAATTAGGGCGGGGCGCGACCACTATTTATTGCACCAAACCTTTCAGATGCAGAAAAAATCGCAGAAGAAATGGACATAGGCGGGTAGCAAGAACTATGCGAACAAAACACGAAGGCCATATTCGGGTACGACGATTCTACAAAGACCGGTACTCACTCATATCGGCTAATACCCAACAGAACCGCCTCACGAGGAATAATTCATCCGCAAAACGCGGGTGGCGACGAGAGTGCCCTCTGAGAGAGACTCGCAGCGCGGTGCAATAGCCAGAGGAGACCCACACTCTTAATTAGATCGAAGACCGAATCACAACCCATCACTGAAGAAATCCAGGCAGAACAAACGGACCAGGGGTTAAAGATACCGGAATTGAAAAAAAGAACCACAATGACAGACAGACAAGTTTCGCGGAATGAGGACAGCACTACAAGTTTTGGTGCCCCAACAACGGCAGGATCACACACCCGAGCGAGCCCCCGGGGACATCATTTTTGCTCCTCAGAACTTTTCGCGACCGAAAAGATAGCGACGCCAGAAAAAACCCCCTAAGAGACGTAAGAAAAATCGAAACAAAAACGTAGCAATGTGCACACACCAGAGCACGTTTTGGGAAGGAGGTAGTTATCGGCTGAGCCCCTAAACGGCCACACCGAAAATGGCACGATAGGCAGCCAACACACTTATTGTCGCATCGAAACCACTCCCGAGCATTGACGACAAACACTCAGAGGACGACACCACATTCAGGGTAAGACGCACCACGGGTTACCAACAAAGCAACGATGAAACAAAAGGCGTGTGTCACACACAAAACATCTCCAGATACACCCTTCTAAAACATAACCCACACAGATCACGTTACCATACATGCACAATACACCCACCATAACAAAATAGATGCGTGTTCTCAGACAAACAAACTAGTGGAGCAACTATAGCCGGCACTACCAAGTACGAGCCACACAGGATTCTTGTCGCTACTGGGGGTGGGAGAAAAAACCATATCAAGAACATGACGACGAAGGCAACAATGAGCAGCTCACAGTCCAAGATAGACATGGCTTAGTAGATACTAAGACATACAACTTATCGCCTCTTCTAAAATCATCAAAATAAAAGTATTATCACTCATCACACAGTACAACATAGCACGAGTAATTACACAAGACTATCACAACACCCAACACTTCTTAAAAACACCACCATAGCTAGATAAAACATAGAGCTGAATAGTAACCTACCACAACCTCTCCGTTATAACACCATATCTAAGTAACACCACCTTACAAACATCAAGTCTATCACGAACATACAGCAAACACAAACTCTGTCACCCACACATCACTCGTTTAACAACGCGTGCGGTTACTTCTAAGACCAAGAAGCCACGCCCGCCGAGGTAAACAAATACCACAAAGTCAAACGTGCCACGTAAGAGCATGCCGCTAGCATCAACGCTAAGCGAATAGATACAACACCACAGCAAGCCGTACGTTATGGCTCCGGTATACTCTGGCCGATCTGACCTGGTGTTAGCCCCCTGATAGGCCTAGTGGACACATAGGCACAAGTTCCTCTGGACTTCACCAATATACTCTGGCCTCATCTTAAACCCCAGTAGCCCCATCGAGAACTTATGACGCCTCGTGCAGCACAATAGTCTACCTCGTGAAAAGCATGCAGTGAGGGCTAGGCAGCAGAACAAAACCTAATGCCGACTCACGTCTCCATACACAAACGAGAAAGCAGGACCATAGTGTGCGTGGGTCTTCGGAAAACCAAATTGTTCCAACTCACGCAGGACCATCATAAACAAACCTATGATCCACCCCAATTCCAAGACATATATACATATATCACATCAAAGCAACGATACACACCCTACGACAAACAATCACAACGCGTATCTCAAACTCTGGATTCCTCCACTCTCAAGGACATTTTAGCATTAAATGACAACGACATACCGTATCACCAAAGACAATCATTCAAGGTGTGAGAAAAGTCGATGATCTATCAAATATCTCTCTACAATAACATCGGTACACTAACAAACAATCATGCCATCGCCCACTTCTCCTAAAATCACTCCCCCTAACCTCCAATAAGCATATCAAACCTCTCCTCATAATCAGCAAGAGCGACATTACGAATACACGCAGCTCACTGCTAATCGGCTACGCTCCGCCATATTTACGGTTCATCCAATCTCGCCGCGCTCTCCATCTGCACGTTACTAATATAGAGATACACTGCCATACTAGTTATCCAACTGATAGAAACCATACAGTCACAATTGATTTGAAGAATAGACTCTTTCAGAGATGTAACCAAGTTTACACATCTGAACTTTTTGCAAATCCTAATTTTGATCAAGGTGCACCGTATACATTCACTCTGATAAGATGCATCATTACAATGTCGCACATATAAACACAATAATCATCAAGACTCTCAAATGTTAAAAATCACTTCAAATAAAACTAATAATATCTATATATACAAGAGAATATATAACACTTGTAAAGATTTATATACTCATGAAGCCTAGAGATAGGGCTTACTGGTCTCAAAATTAAAACCCTTAGTCACACTTCACACGACAAGTTTGAACTTTGAAGATCCCACTCTCTCCGTTTACAAAGTGAATGTGTATAAGGGTATGTGCATAACGGAATACCAATATTGAGATTAACTTTAAGTATGGATGCGCTTGAAAGTACAACACGTTAATTATAAAACCTAATGACAATTCAATATTTTGCCAGACTGTTTAATTGGCGAAACGACAGAATGAATCGAAGATAGAAGTTCAAACACAAGAAGACTCACAACTTCTTTCGGTGCAAACCTCCAGCCACCAGACGACGATTTTCCAGAATTGAGCCTCTCGTTTTTCTCAATAGTGCAGTCACGATCGAAGTGACTGTCAGAAATATAAATACTATCTAGGCACCTTTAAAGACTTTAAGTGAAAGCCCTATAGAAAAAACTATAACAACCAATAATCTGCATAAAATACTCACAATATCAACTCAAAGAATTTATACGAGATAATCTAACTATGGCCGTTAGAACTTCTCGATAGATCGGACTCAATCATTTCCACATGTCCACTCTGTTCTTCCCACGACCGAGAAAGGTTGCAGAAGTATAGTATTAGAGCTCACGGTAAAAATACAAGACATGTCCACCAATACTATGATCAAATAGATAAACCAAATCAGAACTCACATAGCACAAGAACACGTATATAAGATACGTAACTATTAATTGGAGCTTCGAAACTAGCCTATGCTAATCTACGATAGATTGCTATAAAGAAACGAACATCAAACAGCGAAGGCTACCTCTGCTATCACACAAATAATTTAAGCTATGAGGCCACTAGTTTTTTCTACAAGTTCTTACACCTTAATAATGGCTACGGCACTATAAGAATTCCGTCTTCAATCAAGCCTCCTACGAGCTTTCTTTCTTTACTGTCCTAGTTTTAACAATCTCTTAATTCACTCTTCTGAACCCCACAAGTTCTACCCATCAACAAACAGCCACACAAAACGGACCCTAACTTCCGAACCCACAGTAGCGGTTTTCCATAACGTTCTAGTCGGAGAGTCGACTAAACTCATGAGAATATCGCAAGACTATATCCCTCTCTCATTTACAAGTCTTACCGAAGCTCACAAAAATACTTCTAGACGCTCAGACTTAAACAACGAGTAGGTGCCACTAGGATGATATACACCCATATAAAAACCATCCAACAATGCCATCAATAAAAGAAGATCTTCACGCACATAAGAGAGATCAAGGCCTTAACTTTTTTCTAAAATCTGTCAATTACTCTTTCATTTTAACTTCCTCTCGGTTCTCCAATTCAATGTCTTCTCCTTAAATTTTCCTTCTGATTTCAACTGAGCTTTTCCCAATGTCCTTAAACAAGCCAAATTTACTTTTAAAGCCGTAAATTTCCAAAATGTTCACCCAATTTGCAAGATGTTGACTTTTTTTTACTTTGGACTTTGATCATTTGAACCATTGACTTTTAACAATTGACTTTGACATGCCCGCAAGCATGCCAAATTCTCGCCGAATTTACTTGCTGAACTAGTTTCGTTATCTCAAATTATTCCTCCAATCCTTAGTTCCTCTTCCTAAATGAAACAAACGTCAATCAAATATTTTTATTTTTAAATTATAAATCTTTAACAAGAGATCCACATCAAACTTATCTCAAGACCCCGAGTTCAATCTCAGACTATGTGCTTCCTTATATTCCAAGAAAGAATAGAAGAAGAGAGGACTAACACTAAGAACTTTTCCATAAAAAAGACCTTTTTGTCATTTTACCCTCAAGACGACTCACATGTGGTAAATAAACTGTTTTTCCAACTTGTTTAACAAGACCATTCTTAACCAGTCTCTCAATCTGTTGGATTTATGTTGACCCAAATCTCAAGTGTCAAGATAAGCATTTGGAGAAATCTTCTTTTCTTATGAGTCCTCAGCAGTTTTAAACATCTCTAATGCTCAAAACAGCTTTAACCTCAGTTGGTTTTAAACATGTCAGTTTTTCCTAATTTGTAGGGAAATCTGTTATATTTCCCCATTTTTTGTGAACACTTCACCATTTTTCGAAATAAATTTTATAATTTTATTCTACAAACAGGAGACCATATATTAGATTTCTTTTTCATAGAAGGAATATAATATACATTTTTCAAATAAATGTAAATTATTCCTATAAATAACTTTAAATATCTCCCACTGCTTTGGGCCGAAATAATCTTCCCCGGTCCTCTACCTTAAAGATTCTTTCACTCTATCAACTGTCTCCAGGAACTTGTTTCCTGTGAAGATTAGTACCTACATGGATTTAAGCGGCACCTGAATCAATTACCAATTTATCGTTTTTTTACTAAACATGCTTCGATAACAAGTAAATCATTTTTATTCTTGTTGTACGAATTCAGCATTCTTCATCTACATAATCATTAATTTCAAATGAGTTTGGAGATAGAGGACATCCTCTGTTTAAAACTCTTTTGGTATAATCAGCCGCTAGTAATTTGTTTGTCAATTTGATTTTACTGTTATTACATGGAAGTGAGTATACAGAATTCGCCATGATGTGATAAATTTCAAACAAATTCTAATTAGGCAAAATTGTAACTAAAATCAAGGCAAATTTTAGGCAAAGTAATAATGTACCCATAACCATTATTTATTTGTAACGATATTTGTGGTGTCAGAAATATGTGCCTTACCAAGGGGCAGTCAGATATCTCTTCACTAAAACATAAAAATTTTTGACCAAACATTATCCCTGGAATAACTCTTATTCTTATTGTTCTGGAATAACTTTTATTCTATAGTTGTTTGGTTATCATTTTTCAGCCCAAAGATCTTTACTAACAATTAGTAATGTCTTGTAGTGTGACCAGCCATTTTCAAATCCTATAGGAATAGTATGAATTTGCCTCTGAAATTAGACAAGACAACATCCAAATGGAAACTATAAGGGACCCCTATTCATTTTACTTGAAATCCTTGTTTGTTTCGAATCCTATTACAACCCTTTCGGGTCCTAATTTTTTGTGCGCGAACCTTCATAGCATGAAAAATGCATGAAAACAGACCAGGGTTAAGAACTATGAAAAAAAGTTGTGTTGCCAGACGGTTTTGCGACACCGGAGCTCATTTGGTGCCCAAACGACCCCGGGCCCCGTGGGGGTGTCGCGGGGCCTTACTGGGATGTCCGCTAGGACTTGCTGGGCTGTTCGCGAGGCTTGCCCCGAGGCCCAATTTTTGGCGCGAACCTTCCAGTACGAAAATGCGTTGAAAACGGACCGAGGGGTTTAAGAAACTATGAAAAAAACGTGGTGCACAGACAGTTTTGGGAATGGAGGTCGTTTGGGCTTCTTCACTTGTTTCTTTCCGTTACAGCTAATTTTAACTCTAATGACTCCAAATAAATTATAGACTCTTGAGAACATTTATATAAACTCAAAAGATCCCATTACAAATTAATG
>NC_052356.1:13004483-13011217 GCF_009727055.1 Benincasa hispida | reverse complement strand
GTCTGGCACATGCCTTTCTTTCATAGTTCTTAACCCCTGGGTCCATTCTCAAGCATTTTCACGCCAGAAGGTTTGGGTAAAAAAAGTGGTCCCCACGGCCCCGGGTGCCGTTTGGGGCACCAAATGAGATCCGTTCGTAAAACCGTCTGGCACACGACTTTTTATCATCATTCTTAACCCCTGGGTTTGTTTTCGCACTTTTTCGCTACGGAAGGTTCACACACAAAAAACGGCCCCCCGGCGCAGCTCGTGGGACCCTGGAGGCTTTTTGGGGCACCAAACGAGCGCCGTTCACAAAATTGTCTAGCACACAGCTTTTTTCATTGTTCTTAACCCATGGGACCGTTTTCGTGCTTTTTCGCGGCAGAAGGTTCACACACAAAAATTGGGCCCCGTGGCAGCCCCACGACAGCCCAGAAGTGTCTTATGACACCCCAACGAGGATCTGCGACACCTCAGTAAGGCGCCGTGACACCCCCGTGGGGCCCCGGTGGCCGTTGTGGGCACCAAATGAGCTCCGTTCACAAAACCGTAGGCCACATGCCTTTTTTTCATATTTCTGAACCCCTGGGTTTGTTTTCGCGCTTTTTCACTTCGAAAGGTTTGCATAAAAAAATGGCCCCCTGGCGCAGCTCGTGGGACCCCGGGGGCCGTTTGGGGCACCAATCGAGCTCCGTCTCCTAAACCGTCTGGCAGATGGCATTTTTTCATAGTTCTTAACCCCAGGGGCTGTTTGGGGCACCAAACGAGCTCCGTTCGCAAAAACATCTGGCACACGATTTTTTATAACCATTCTTAACCCCTGGGTCCATTTTTGCCCATTTTCACTTCAGAAGGTTCGCGCGCAAAAAACGGCCCCCCGGTGCAGCTCGCGGCGCGCTGGGGGTCGTTTGGGGCAACAAACGAGCTCCGTTCCCAAATCCATCTGGCACACGACTTTTTTTCATCATTCTTAACCCCTGGGTCTGTTTTCATGCATTTTTCGTGTCAAAAAGTTCGGCAGCAAAAAGTGGGCCCTGGGGCCGTTTGGGGCACCAAATGAGCTCCATCCCCAAAAGCATCTGGCACACGGCTTTTATACATAGTTCTTAAACCCTGGATCCGTTTTCGCGCTTTTTCATGATGGAAGGTTGGTGTACAAAAATTGGGCCTTGTGACAACCCCGCGACACCCCACAATGCCTAGCGACACCTCAGCGAGGCTCTGTGAAACCTCAGCAAGGCACCGCAACACTCCCGCAGGGACTCGGGGCCGTTTGGGGCACCAAACGAGCTGCCATTTCGCAAAAACCGTCTAACACACGCCTTTTTTTCATAATTCTTAAACCTTGGGTCCAATTTCGCGCATTTTTGCGTCGGAAGATCGAGCACAAAAGTGGGCCCCACGCCTCGGGCACAAACGAGTTCCATTCGCAAAACCGTCTGGCACACGACTTTTTATCATCATTATTAACCTCTGGGTCCGTTTTCGCGCTTTTACGCTACGGAAGGTCGCGCAAGAAAAACGGCCCCCGACGTAGTCTACGGGCCTCAGGGGCCATTTGGGGCACAAACGAGCTCCGTACCTAAAACCATCTGGTACACGAACTTTTTTTCATCGTTCTATACCCCTAAGTTCGTTTTCGCGATATTTCGTATCGAAAGGTTCGGAGCAAAAAAGGGCCTCGGAGGCCCTTTGGGGCACCAACGCGCTTTGTCCCCAAAACCGTCTGGCACGACGGCTTTTTTTCTAGTTCTTAACCCTAGGTTCGTTTTCGCGCATTTTCGCACCAAAGGTGCTGGCACAAAAAGTGGCCCCACGGGCCGTTTGAGGCACCAAACGAGCTCCGTTCGCCAAACCATCTAGCACATGACTATTTATCATGATTCTTAACCCCTGGGTCTGTTTTTTGGTTTTTTCGCTCTGGAAGGTTCGGGACAAAAAATGGCCCCCCAGCACAGCCCCTAGGGCCCCGGGGGCCGTTTGGGGCACCAAAGAAGCTCTGTTCACAAAACTGTCTGGCATATAGCTTTTTTTCATAGTTTTAACCCCTAGTTTCATTTTTGAGATATTTCGTGCCGGAAGGTTCGGGCACAAAAAGTGGGCCTTGGGGCCCTTAGGGGCGTTTGGGGCAACAAACGAGCTTTGTTTCCAAAACCGTCTGGAACACGCTTTCTTTCGTAGTTCTTAACCCCTAGGTTCGTTTTCGCGCATTTACGCGCCGGAAGGCTTGGACATAAAAAGTGGGTCGCACGGCCTCGGGAGCCATTTGCAAAACCGCTCTGGAAGGTTCGTGAACAAAAAAAACGGCCGCCCACCGTAGCCCGCGGGGCCCCAAACGAGCTCCGTTCGAAAAAACCGTCTGGCACACAACTTTTTCAATAGTTCTTAACCCCTGGTTCTGTTTTTGCGCATTTTCACACTGGAAGGTTTGGGGCACAAACGAGCTTCCTTCTCAAAAACTGTCTGGCACATGACTTTTTTCATTTAGCTGTTTAACCCCTAGGTCCGTTTTTGCACTTTTTCAACACTAATGGTTCGCGTCGAAAAATTGGGCCCTGTGGCAGCCTTCTTGACACCCCAGCGAGGTCCCTGCGACACCCCAGAAAAGGCACCGAACACCCCTGCACGACCTTCGCACATCCCCGCGGGACCTTGGGGGCCGTTTTGGGGTATGAACGGAGCTCCGTTCGCAAAACCGTCTAGCACCCAACTTATCACAGATGGTCTGATCCTGATCATTCGTGTTGGGGACATGCATGTGGGGGCGTCCTATACAAAGAGTTTGTATAAGACCTGACCACGAAGTGTTAACGTCTCGTTATATAACACCGTTCATGACAGAGAATTTTGTACACTAGGATGACCATAGGTAACATGACCTCAATCTTGAGTGAGTTGGGAACTCCTGCCATTGAGGGCGGTCCTTTGATTTGTATGGGTGCAACTGGCCAGGTCGCCAATTGAAACCTACCATTTTGGGGACTCGTCTGATTTGGGAGCTGGGAACTCAGCTACACAAGATGGAATTCACTCCTTCCCCGAGGTAGGGGTAAGTAGATAGATGGCTTCCTTAAGGGCTGATTCCGCGGCTTGAACGATATGGCACCACACACTTTCTCTTGGCTCGAGAAGTTTTTAGACATAGTCGGACTATGTTGTATTGTTCATTAGAGGAATCAGTGGTACTTAACGAGTGAGATGTAACTACAAGGGCATAACGGTAATTTGGCCCAGCTGTACTTACCAGCATTTGTGAAGGGTCATCATACTTATGATTGGTTATATCCGATAGACACAGAAATATATCTGTGGTAAGAAGAGTTCAGCTGTTGGTCTTTAGTGGAATGTCGGACAGTTAATAGATGGTTGATCTCGTGGCAAAAGAGTTTAGTCAGCTGTTCACGTACCATTAGAGCTTCGAGCAACATGTCCATTAGGTTCCTTGGGTAGCTTAGATAAAGTCGAGAACTAGCATTTGGGTTAATTTGAAATGTTCAAATTGACAAGAGGAAGTTTGGTTATATATGATATAATTGGACTGGTTAATTTTATATGATATAATTTGCTAAATGTATGAGTTACATTATTATGGAGGAAATTAGATATAAATATGATTTATATCAAGTAGAGGAGAAAATAATATAGTAGATATGTGATATCAAACTATAGGATATAAATATAATATGATTATATTTATTAATTAATTAGTTGGTTAATTATAAGATAATTATGCCCAATTTCATGTTTGGACGTTGGTTAGTGGGCAACGTTGGTTATTGTAACCGATGAGTTAAAATGAAAATAGTTTTCATTTTTGCATCGCCCGTCATTCACATCAAAACATTTCGTGAAGCGCACGTTGGTGAAAGAAAACGATCGCTCGAGAGACTATACGATAGCTCTTCTCCGCCTAAATGATCGTCCTTCGCGTGTCTAAACGATCGCACGTTATTTCCTACACGATCTGATAGCTTCTCTAAACGATCGTATAGTGTGCTGGTTTTACTAAACGATCGTGTACCTTTTCCTAAATGATCGTTCAGTAAATTCTACACAATCGTGTAGCTCCTCCTAAACGATAAGCACTTCTGCTATGCGATAGCGTCGTTTTCTCTCCCACTTGCTTATCGCCTATACGATTCGTGTTTCCTCCATCCTCTACCAAATTCACCAAAGCCCACCCTTTGGGGTTTCACTTCGAGAATACCTAGGGCTCTTTAGTGGTGGTGTCGTCCCCGTTACGGTCGTGAGTTCGCGTTGTTCGTGTTGCTGCAGTCGACGTTTTCCATTGGGCGTTGGTAGAACACTTGGAGTTTTTCGGCTACGTTGAAGTTCCGAAGATTGAAGATTTTCTTCAACTAGTATGAAACTCTTTCCCTTGTTGTTTTCTTGTTCTAAGCATGCCGTTAATTAGAGTTTATTTGCATAATTGTATGTGTTGAATGTATAATGTTGTATTTCGGTCACGGTGAGATCGGAGCGATCTGAACGCGCTCATGGAAATCTTAGATATAAGATCCTTCACTCTCAAATCTTGAGGTGGAATCGACCTACTGAATGAAATCCCATCAACAACTCTTGTTGATGTAGCAGGCTCTTCAACAACTCTTGTTGAAGTTTCAGTAGTTTCATTGGACAGCTCACACAACACGACTTTACTTTGTGGACTGTGCTCCCTTATATGATCCTCCTCCAAGAAAGTAGCATTTGTTGAAAAAAACACCCTATTTTCTGTCAGGTCATAAAAATAACCCCCTCGTGTACCTTTGGGGTAGCGTACAAAGAGGCATAACCTCGATCGTGGTTCCAACTTCTTGGGATTAGCCTCAAGCACATGTGTAGGGCAACCCCAAATGCAGAAGTGACATAAACTAGCTTTATGCCCGTTCCACAACTCAAGAGGTGTTCTTGCAACACTCCTGGAAGAAACACACGTCTCCACTGCGAAACCCCAAAACGAGTCCGGTAAGGAAGCGTAACTCATCATCGAGCGAACCATGTCTAACAAGGTTCTATTTCTTCTCTCCGCTACACCATTCTACTGAGGTGTACCTGACGCTGAGAGGCGGGAAATGATTCCATGTTCTATCAAATAGTCATGGAATACCAAGTCTAAAAACTCTCCACCTCAATCCGATCAAAGTGTTTTAATCCGTCTATCCAATGCATTTTCAACTTCAGCCATGAACTCTTTGAACTTTTCAAAAAATTCAAACTTCCGTTGCATAAGATAAACATACCCGTACCTGGAGTAGTCATCTATAAAACTGATAAAATACTCATAGCCATCTCGGGCTTACACAATCTTAGGACCACAAAGGTCAGAATGTACTAACTCAAGAGGCTCCTTGGCTCTATTACCTTCTCCAGTAAAAGGCTGTTTAGTTATCTTACCCTTAAGGCAAGATTCGCACACTGGTAAAGAATTTTCTTCTAACTAACTTAGAAGTCCATTCTGCACCAATGTCTCAATCCTATTGAGATTTATGTGCCTTAAACAAAGATGCCAAGGTTGGGCATTTTCTTTTGAAGAAATTCGTTGACGTTTTGATTGAGTTACGACAGTTCTAAACAATTCAGTATTATGGAGGGAATTAATGGCTAATGGCCTTAGCACACATAAATTCAATTCTAGATTTGCTGGGCACATAAAAACACCATCTTTATGAATAAACGATTTATCCATATTAAACGAGACAGTATATTTACATTGCAATAAAAAGTTTATAGAAATAAGGTTCCTCTTTAGTTCAGGAACAATATATACATCATGTAAAATAAGAAACCTATTCTAAAAAGCTAACTGGAGTCCTTCTACTGCCACAGCTGAGACGGCGTGCCCGGTGCCTACTTGCATCGTCATCTCACTAGCCTCCCGCTGACGCCAAGATCTAATCCCCTAAAAAGAAGAACAAACATGATTAGTAGCACCCAAATCAATTATCCAGGAAGAATCATCATTCTTCACTAAACAAGTTTCAAGCACAAGTAAATCATTTACCTTTATTGGCCTTGGCCTTAGCCTTGGCTACTTTCTTCTGTTTCAGATACTGAGGACAGTTCCTCTTCCAGTGTCCATCTTGGTTGTAGTGGAAACACTTTCTCTTAGCAACTTGTGGACGCCTACTTGGGGTGATAGGCGGTGGGTTAGTAGGTGCCTTCCCTTTTCCCTTACCTCCATTCTTCTTCTTCCCCTTTGCAAAGTTAGAAGCAGAAGGTGCAGACTTCGTTCCTAAGGTCGAACCTCTATGGAACGTCCTGGAGGATGAAGCAACATTTGCCTCACCCTTCTGCCTCTTCTTACTTTTTAGTAAAGATTGGTATGTTTGCTACTCGTTGAGGAGAGTTGTAAGGTTATATTTCACTTTGTTAAGAATCACATTACTAACAAAGTATAGGAAGCACTCCGGCAAAGAATGCAGGATTATGCTAACCTAGCTAACCCCATCGATGGTAGACCCATTCAACTCTGCCACATTAAAGTGGACCATCATGTTTAGCACATGTTCACGAATAGAGGTGCCTTCTTCCATTTTGGAGTTGAATATGTATTTAAGAGCCTCATGCATAAGCTATTTAGACGGTTGTCCAAACATCCCCCGCAGGGACTCCATGATCTCACGTGCTGAGACCATGGGCTCATGTTTCTTGGCCAAGACTTCAAAAAGACTTGCCAAGATATAGGCTCGGCCTTCTCATTCGCCCTTGTCCATCGCTCGTATGCCTCCTAAACATTTCGAGCGACATTAGGA
>NC_052356.1:12993214-12997183 GCF_009727055.1 Benincasa hispida | reverse complement strand
AATTTTTAGTACCTTTAAAGCCATGTTTTTATGTGTTATATTTTACATGTGCTTTAAAGAGAGAAAGTCATTTTATGACTAGTTTACTAAAACACGATACCGAAGGATATTTGAGAAGGTATCCGCCCAACTAGATACCGAAGGACTTTGAGAAGGTATCTATTGGTACTGAAGGACGTTTGAGAAGGTATCCGAATAGAAGTATCTAAGGATGACACGGTACTTTATGGCCACGTGCACGTAGGTAAAGTCAGAGATTGAGCAAAAGGGTTCTCTCTTTGACTAGTAGTTGGTGTTGGGATTGTTTTTACCCACAGTAGGGTTATCCTCAACTGAGAAACAGTTTTATTGTTTTATGATTAAAATAGCTTTATATGTTTCATGTTGGAAAATGTTTATACTGCAGTACAAGTACTATAGAAGCTTATATTTCAGTTAAACTTTTTATTCAGATTTTGCATGAGAATCAATTATCTTTCTTAAGTCACTCACTGGGCGGCAAGCTCACCCGTTTTCAAATGTTTTCCTTTCCTCCCCTCCCCCCCCCCCCCCCCCCCACAGTAGCGGTCAAACCTCTGAAGGTTAGCTCTGCATCTGTCTCTGCCACTAAAGGATAAAGAGATTTGTAACCCGTCTGTTAGGTGGTTTCTGTTCCTATGTCACATGTTACTGTTGTTCATATAGGGACTAGGGTTTTTGGGTTTTGGACTTGTAAATCTAGTATTGTAATGACTCTAAATATGTTATGCTTCTAAATTAATAAATTTTGGCCTAAAGATATTTGCTGTATATAAGTTATATATTGGTATCAGAGTTATTCCGCAAACAGTTAGTAGGCAGTAAGTGTCAGCCACCGGGTTGATAAAATGCTGCAGTCACGCCCTTTCCTAGGCATAAGAGGGTGGTGGTCTAGGGCAGGGTGTGACATTCTTGACTTTATCCAAGATACCCAGGGGACCTAATGGACCTGTGGCTCAAAGCTTCAACGGTGTCCGAATGAATCGCTGACTAAACTTCTTAGCCACGAGATCATACCATCCAGTTAACTGTCGGCATTCCACTAAAGATCAACAGCTGAAACTCTTCTTACCACAGATTATATTTCTGTGTCCATCGGATTATAAACCAATCATGGTAGATGACCCTTCACAATATGCTCGTAAGTACATTGGGCCAAAATTACCATTTTGCCCCTTGTAGTTACATTCTCACTCCTTAAGTTACCACTGATTCCTCTAATGAACAATACAACATAGTCCACTATGTGTGAAACTATCTTCAGGCCAAGAGAAAATGTGTGGGCCACATCATTCAAGCCCAAAATACCCTTAAGAGGAGCTATGTATCTACTTGCACCTTCCTCGGGGAAGAAGTGAATTCCATCTTGTGTAGCTGAGTTCCCAGCTTTCAAATAAGACGAATCCCCAAAATGGTAGGTTTGAATCGGCGAACTTGGCCACTCGCACCCATTCAAATCAAAGAAGCCCTCAATGGCAGGAGTTCCCAACTCACTTAGGATTGAGGGTCAAAGTTATTATGGTCATCCTAGTGAAGTATCTGTCATGAACGGTGTTATATAACGAGACGTTAATACTTCGTGGTCAGATCTTATACAAACTCTTTGTATAGGACGCCCCCGCTCGCATGTCCCCAACACGAATGATCAGGATCAGACCATCTGTGACAAGTCACAACATCATCGTTTTGATTTTCCCGAGAGATGCGTTGATGCATTCATACAAATCATGCAGTGACCGCTTAATACCACAACTCTACACGATGACCGCAATCGCTTGACGAGCGCAACTCCCATGCGATGGATGCATGCGGCTGATTACTACAACACCCATGCATTAATCGAACGCGTTCGCCTTTGCGATGGAGAGTTTCTCCATATGCAGTCGTCTATGCAGTAGTCCGGTTTCCGCGTTTGCATCCACTTCCTACGTTAGCTACAAATATAGACAATTGAACGCATAATAACGCGTAATAATGGGTTAGCTGAGATTCTTAATGTTGAACGCCGCAAGCTCAATTTCTTATGAATTCCTAACATAATTGCCGCATATTCTGATTAACAGCCCTCATAATTCTAAGTAAAAGGCCTAAGATGACATGCATTTCTGAATGTCATCACACCCCCCTAAACTTAAAATCATGCTTGTCCTCAAGCATGCGTTATACTCAAGAAATTCTAACTCACCTTTCAGCTTTCCTTTGCGATGACCAGCTTCTCAGAATATAATTTACCCATGCCTCTAACCATCACCGCAATGCTCTCCTTCACTTTGGCTGCTTCTTCCAAAAGATATTTTCTAACTTTAGATCCGGCAAGCCTTTGCTCAAAAACTTTTTATTCATTCACTGCAACTTTTCGTTTAGCTTTTGAGAATGCGTTCATTCAAAATACTTCAAAAATTTTGCGATTACTTATTCAAATGCAGCGTTGAACCTGGTTACGCCCTTTGTTTTGGCTTACCCCCACGTGTGTCATGTGGGCATCCAACTTCGATTGTATTCCATATTCAACTCAACTCATGTCTTGCTTAATTTGGCTTGCGCCGGACAGAGGAGTTGCGCTTATGCGTTGATCTTGGCGACTTACCTTTGTTTTGGCTTGCTCCCAGGTGTCATGTGGGCATCCAACTTCGGGTAAGCGCCTTTCACAACTTAACTCTTATCGACATGGGTTTCCCTATTGCGTTGACAGTGGAGTTATTATTCTAAACAATTCTCTTCACTATTTTTTTCTTTTTTCTTTTCAAATGATCGCAATGTAATGAATGCAATTCTCCGAGACCGCTGCCACCACCAAACTTAGAGGTTGGCAGCGTTCTCACCGCAAAGCTAAAAGCAAAATCAACAAGAATGCGATAATAAATGTTTGAGTGAAGGTTTGCACAAAATAAAACTAAAGACTTTCAAAATTTGAAGCTAATAAAAGTAAGGAGCATCTTGCGATGATTAATTAGAAGATGCAGTGAATTATACATACCATCATAGAAACACCGCAAAGCAATGCAATCAGAAAAATAGAATTTCAAAAGGATAAGTCATAAAAGATAACAAGAAAAGGACCTTAGACGGAACAATGCATGCGATTATTCGTTGGAATCCACGCGATTGAAGCCATGCATTGAAGAATGAATTGAATTCTTCCGTTGTACTATGCACTGAGGAAACTTATTGTCGCACCTGCAAGGAACAATCGCACCACAAGCAAGGAAGCAACCATATATCCAAAATAACAATAAAAATAACCTAAACTACAAAAGAAGGTAAATATAGAGTAGAAGACGTCCCTGGAAAAATAGGAGTGTTGTCACTAGAAGGAGTCTTCCATGCAGGAGATTACTCTCAACTGCTTGGGTCAAGTTGCCTTGACCATTGGAACTTCTGGTAATTATTGGGCGCATGTTGGCCACCATGTGCTTAGAATTACCTTCAGCTCATGTGACTGATTGCCCTTCTACCTCGGGGTCAGTACTGGCTTTCGGCGCATCGCCTACACTTCAATATTGTTTGATCCAGGCAACCCTTGGTTGCACAAGCTGCAATACTCCCAAGATAAAAAGGTTGCTGTAGAGACAACAAAACTTCAAACAAACAATTAAGCTGCCAAGTCCCGGTAATAGTGGCCAAAAAAACTTGATGAATGGGAAATTAGATGTCAATCCACGACTAAAATTCCGATGGACGCAATATGTGATGCATATTCTTAAAGTATACGATTGTTGTCATGCGTAGATGTCACTGCGTTGGGAATGACTATGCGCGTTAACAAAATATACTGGTGATGACCATGCATCCTGTCATAAAGTTTTCTTGCGGCTCATTGCCAAGTATAACGGCGAACATAAAGTTTCTCGGTGATCCGAGGTCGAACTCAGGACTTGTATCGAGCCTAGTAAGTGGGCTGCCGTGGTTGAATACAAAAAATGATAGGGAGGTTCTAAGCTAACACTACTT
>NC_052356.1:12982475-12993189 GCF_009727055.1 Benincasa hispida | reverse complement strand
CGTGTTTTTTCGCGTTCTGGAAGGTTCGGCGGACAAAAAATGGGCCCCCCAGCACAGCCCCTAGGGCCCCGGTGGCCCGTTTGGGCACCAAAGAGAGCTCTGGTAATCACAAAACGTCTGGCATATAGCTTTTTTTCCAATAAGTTTTTAACCCCTAGTTTCATTTTTGAGTATTTTCGTTGCCGGAAGGTCGGGCACAAAAAGTGGCCTTGGGGCCCTATAGGCCGATTTGGGGCCACCAAACGAGCTTTCTTCCAAAAAACCGTCTGGAACACGGCTTTCTTTCGTAGTTCTTAACCCCTAGGTTCGTTTTCGCGCATTTACGCGCCGGAAGGCTTTGACATAAAAAGTGGGTCGACACGCCTCGGGAGCCATTTGCAGAAACCGTCTGAAGAAGGTTCAAGTGAACAAAAAAACAGCGACCCCCACCGTAGCCCGCGGGGCCCAAACGAGCTCGTTCAGAAAAAACGTCTGGGCACACAACTTTTCCATAGTTCTTAACCCCGGTTCTGTTTTTTTGCGCATTTTCACACTGGAAGGTTGGGCGCACAATAAACGAGAACTTCCTATCTCAGAACGTTCTGGCCATGACTTTTTTTCATAGCTTTTAACCCCTAGGTTCCGTTTTTAGCACTTTTCAAACACTAATGTCGCGTCGAAAAATTGAGGCCATGTGCAGCCTACAATTGACACCCCAGGGCAAGGTCCTGCGACACCCCAGAAAGGCACCGCAAACACCCCTGCGACGGACCTTGCGACATCCCCGTCGAGAGACCGTTGGGGGCCGTTATTGCGGGTATGAACGAGCTCCGTTTCGCAAAACTGTTCGTGTGAGCACTTGATCACAGATGGTCTGATCCTCGATCATTGCGTGGTTGGGGAACATATCGCATCGGGGGAGCGTCCTATACAAAGAGTTTGTATAAGATACTGACCACGAAGTGTTAACGTCTCGTTATACGTTTAACACCGATTCCATGACAGAGATATTTCAACCACTAGGATGACCACCATAGTATAACTATCAACCTCATCTAGTGAGTTTGGGAAACTACCCTGCACAATTGAGGGCTGTCTTGTAGATTGTGATATGGGTGCGAATGTGCCAAGTTCGCCATTGACAACCTACCATTTTGAGGGGATCGTCTTATTTGGATAAGCTGGGAACTCAGCTACACAAGATGCGAATTTCACATTCTTCCCCGAGGTAGCAAGGTGCAAGTTAGATACATGTTCCTTAAGGGCTATATGTTGAGCTGTCGAATATGGCGCCACCATTTCTCTTGTGCTCTGAAGATGTTTAGCCAACATAGTTGGACTATGTTGTATTGTTAACATAGAGGAAATCTAGTGGTACTTAACGAGTGAGAATGTAACTACAGAGGGCAAAAGGTAATTTGGTCCCCGCATGTTAACTTACCGAGCATACTAGTGAAGGGTCATCGTATACTATGATTGGTATATAATCCGGATGGACACAGAAAAAAAAAATTTTACATAACTTTTTCTTTTGTTTTTGGGTAAAAAGGGGGAAAAAAAGGAGTTTTCCAAGAAGGCTGGTTTTATGGGCGTCTTTAGTGGGAATGTTACGCGAACAGTTAATTAGAGGTGATCTCGGTGGCAAAGAGTTTAGTCAAGCTGTTCACGTACCATTAAAGGCTCAAGAGACACATGTCCATAGGTTTCCTTGGGCTTAGCTTAGATAAAAGTCGAGAACTAGCATTTGGTTAATTTTTGAAATGTTCAAATTGAACAAAGTAGGAGTTTTGAAGTTAATAATATGATAAGTAATTGGACTGGAATTTTATATGATATGAATTTGCTAAGTTATGAGTTACATTATGTATGGAGGGACAATTAGAAATAATAAATATTGATTTATAATCAAGTTAGAGGAGAAAACTAATTATAGTAAGATATGTGATGATCAACTATATGGATATAAAATATATATGATTAAATATTTATTAATATAATTAGTTTGGTTAATTATAGATAATATATGCCCAATTTCATGTTTGGAACGTTGGTTAGTGGGGCAACGTTGGTTATTGTAAAACCGATGAGGTTAAAATGAAAATAGTTTCATTTTTGCATCGCCCGTCATTACACATCAAAACATTTCGTGGAAGCGCACGATTGGTGAAAGAAAAGCGATCGGCTCGATGAGGACATATACGATTAGCTCTTTCTCCGCCTAAGATGATCAGACCTTCGCCGTGTCTAAACGATCGCACGTATTTACCTACACTGATTGATAGGCTTCTCTAAACGATCCGTATAAGTGTGCTGGTCTTTACTAACGAATCAGTAGTACGCTTTTTCCTATAAGATCGTTCAGTAAATTTCTACACTCAATCGTGTAGTCTACCTACTCTTAACGATAAAGCACTTTTCTGCTATGCGATAGCGTCGTTTCTCTAACCCACTGCTTATCGCCTATTCAAACGATTTCGTGTTTACCTCCACCTCTAACCTAATTCACCAAAGCCCACCCTTGGGGTTTCACTTCGAGATATCCTAGGGCTCTTTAGTGGTGGTGTCGTCCCCGTTACGGTCGTGATTGTATCAGACCGTTGTTCGTGTGATGCCTGCAGTCGACGTTTTCCATTGGGCGTTTGGTAGAAACACTTTGGGAGTTTTTCGCTACGTTGAAGTTCCGAAGATTGAAGATTTTCTTTTCAAAACTAGTATGAAACTCTTCCCTTGTTGTTTCTTGTTCTAAGCATGCCGTAATTAGAGTTTATTTGCATAATTGTATGTGTGAATGTATAATGGTTGTATCGGTCACGGTGAGATTCGGAGCGGATCTGAACGCGCTCATGGGAAATCTTAGATATAAGATCCTTTCACTCTCAAATCTTGAGGTGGAATCGACCTACTGAATGAAATCCCATCAACAACTCTTGCTTGATGAGCAGGCTCTCAACAACTCTTGTTGAAGTTTCAGTAGTTTCATTGGACAGACTCACACAAAACACCGACTTTACTTTGTGACTGTGCCTCCCTTATATGATCCTCCTCAAGAAAGTAGCAAATTGCTTGAAAAAAAAACACCCTATTTTCTGTCAGGTCATAAAAATAACCCCTCGTGTAACCTTGGGGTAGCGCTACAAAGAGCATAACCTCGATCGGTGTCAACTTCTTGGGATTAGCTCAAGCACATGTGTAAGGCAACCCCAATGCAGAAAGTGACAAAACTAGCTTTATGACCACGTTTCCAACAACTCAAAGAGGTGTTCTAGCAACACTCCTTAGGAAGAAACACACGTAACTCCACTGCGAAACCCCAAAAACGAGAATCCGGTAAGGAAAGCGTAACTCATCATCGAGCGAACCATGTCTAACAAGTTCTTTTCTTCTCTTCCGCAATAAACACCATCTACTGAGGTGTACCTGATCGCTGAGAGGCGGGAATGATTCCATGTTTCTATCAAATAGTCGATGGAATTACAAGTCTAAAAAACTCTCCAAACCCAATCCGTCAAAAGTGTTTTAATCCGTTCTATCCAATGCAATTTTTTCAACTTCAGCCATGAACCTTAGAACTTTCAAAAAATTCAAAACTCCGTTGTTCATAAGATTAAAGCATAACCCGCTTGACCTGGAGTAGTCATCTATTAAAATTGATAAAATACTTCATAAGCCATTCTCGGGCTTACACAATCTTAGGACCACAAAGGTCAGATGTACTAACTCAAGGAGGTCCTTGGCTCTATACCTTCTTCCAGTTAAAAGGCTGTTTAGTTATCTTACCCTTAAGGCAAGATTCGCACACTTTGTACAAGAATTTTCTTCTAACTAACTTAGAAAGTCCATTCTGCCACCCATGTCTCAATACCTATTGAGATTTATGTGCCAAACAAAGATGCCAAGGTTGGGGCATTCTTTTGAAGAAATTCGGTTGGACGTAAATGATTGAGTTACGACTAGTTCTAACAATTCAGTATTATGGAGGGGAATTAATGGCTAATGCCTTAGCACACATAATTCAATTCTGATTTTTGCTGGGCACATAAAAACACCATCTGTTATAGAATAAAACGATTTATCCATATTAAACGAGACAGTATTTATTTACATTGTCAATAAA
This sequence comes from Benincasa hispida, assembly GCF_009727055.1. NCBI lineage: Eukaryota > Viridiplantae > Streptophyta > Magnoliopsida > Cucurbitales > Cucurbitaceae > Benincasa > Benincasa hispida. The sequence continues at coordinate 12,989,096 of NC_052356.1, read as the reverse complement.
AAGTTTATGAAATAACGGTTCCTCTTTTAGTTCAGGAACAATATATACATTATCATGTAAAATAAGAAACCTATTCTAAAAAGCTAACTGGAGTCCTTCTACTTGCCACAGCTGAGACGGCGTGCCCGGTGCTACTTGCATCGTCATCTTCACTAGCCTCACCACGCTAGACGCCAAGATCTAATCACCCTAAAAGAAGAAAGCAAAACATGATTAGTACACCTCAAATCAATTATCCAGGGAAGAATCATCATCTTCACTAAACCAAGTTTCAAGCACAAGATAAATCATTTACCTTTATTGGCCTTGGCCTTAGCCTTGGCTACTTTTCTTCTTTCAGATACTTTTGAGGACAGTTCCTTCTTCAGTTCCATCTTGGTTGTAGTGGAAACCACTTTCTCTTAGGCCAACTTGTGGACGCCACTTGGGTGTAGCGGTTGGGTTAGTAGGTGCCTTCCTTTTCCCTTACCTCCTCTTCTTCTTCGCACCTTTTGCAAAGTTAGAAGCAGAAGGTGAAGACTCGTTCCTAAGGTCGAACCTTCTATGGAACGTCCTTGGAGGATGAAGCAACATTTGCCTCCACCCTTCTGCCTCTTTCTTTACTTTTTTAGTAAGATTGAAGTATGTCTGAATACTCGTTGAGGAGAGTTGTAAGGTTATATTTCCACTTTGTTAAGAATCACATTACTAACAAAGTATAGGAAGCAACTCCGCAAAGAATTGCAGGATTTATGCTAACCTAGCTAACCCCATCGATGGTAGACCCATTCAACTCTGCCCATTAAAGTGGACATCATGTTAGCAAACATGTATCATACGAATAGAGGTGCCTCTTCCCATTGGAGTTTGAATATGGTTATTTAAGAGCGCTTGCATTGCATAAGCTATTTAGACGAGTTGTCCAAAAACATTCCCCCGCAGGACTCCATGATCTCACGTGCTGAGACCATGGGCTTCATGTTCCTTGGCCAAGACTTCAAAAAGAACTTGCCAAGATATAGGCTCGGCCTTCTCATTCGCACCTTGTCCATCGCTCGTATGCCTCCTAAACATTTCGGAGCGACATTAGGAGCTGGAATTAGGGAGGACAAGGCCTCCTGTTGAGGAGGCAAACATGAGATCCTCGATGATTATGATCGTCCGTGATCATGTGTTTTCATGTTGCTAAAATTATCGCCAGGTAAGTTTTTCAGCCGCTAGCAATGCTAACAGTGGTTGTTGCTATTGAAAATGTTGTGAAGATACGAATAAAACTTTATTAGATTTTGCATTAAATCCACTTTTTAAACCAATCAATTTTGCAAAAATAAGTTTCAAGTACCCTAAGTATTAGACTTCTATTTTTGCAATTGATGCCCCAGTGAGGGTCAGGACAAACGCCATCGGTGGGGTGATCAGTTGCCCCTTCGCTGGGATGAGACATTCTCAACCATTAGGCAGAACCAACTCTTGGAACTGAACCTAACAGCCACCAGTTTTCGGTCCAGAATCGTTAAACTTTAACTATTCCGCGTAAGTGTAACCCCTCGCTTTCGGTGCCAGAGTCCTGCCCTAATGAGCCCACCGTAGGGAAGAAGCAGATTAGGACAAGAGACTAAGTTACCTTATCCTCTTACAAGAGATCAAATAAAGAAACACGCAAAACTGCCATCCTTTAGGGGGAACTCCCAGGGTGGCTCGAGGTGATACACAGTAACGTTATTCAACCTAACGAGGGAGACTGAGGGATATGCTGTCACACTTCTCGCTCCCACTTACTATGAACACTCTTTTCATCCACCTTGATATTGACCTACCCAAACACCATCTATTGGGGGGACACGCCAAAGGTGCCGCGAGGCCGAGGATAGATCTAACGGTGTGGACTATTTAAGAGAAATATGAAAGGTTTAAGTGAAGCATCTTATACCCCAAGTACCTCCCACTGAATGTTCTACCTAGGGGTTCATTAACCTAGACAATCTGACTACTGATTTTAGTCTAAGTCATCTTTTTAAACTCTGCTCATAAAGAACGTTTTCTATGAAATTTGAACAAGTTCAAGTAGTCACATTTAAACACTTTAATGAACTGTCCTTAACTTGCATGCATGCGTCAAATCTATCTAATTCACCTTTTCAGGTAAGTTCCAAGATAGGGTTGTTACGTTTCTGTCAACTTAAATACCCCAGCCTAGATAGAACCCACCTTAGACAAAAGGTCCCTTATAAATAGATTTGCTACACTTTAACCTTTTATTTGCCAATTTAATCCTGTTAAACTGATTAAAAGATTAAAGCCTTAGGGTTGCTAATCGTATTAGAACCATGATCTTAGGTCTATGTGATCCAAGTTTTAAACACTTTAAAACCATGAATTAAACCTAAGTGAGCATGCATGTCTTTCTTATTCCTTTTAGTTCTAATTTCTCTTTAACTTTTAAAAAGAAACAACTAAAACCATTGCGCACAACGAGATGTTTATAACATTTATAAAGTAACCTATGTGTCATGCTTCATGCAATTTCCGGTCATTACTATATATAACTTTTATATAACGCATAACAACCAAGCAAACATGCTAACATTCACCCTTATACTATAACAATTATAATAGAAAGATGATGCATGTCAATGCTTTTTATGCATGCATAAATATAACTCTTATATTATATGATGCATGAGCACACTCTTACATAATTAAATCATGCTTCTCTAAATTATAACAATTACAATAAAGAGATGATGCATGACCATTGCATAACCTAAGATGGGATTTACTATATGTGCATACCATATGACATATAAAAAACATACATAACATGTAATAAATAAAAGATTAATGGACCGGGATGAGCCTTTACAAAAACCAGAATGAAAAAACCCTATCTATTACATTTTTCATCGAGCAAACCGGTTCACAGGCAAACTGGGTCTTGAACCGCCAGGAGGTCTTCATCGTGTAGTAAACTACAGCAGGTAGATGATCGTTCAGCGCGCACTATATGCTAGAAACATAAGTAGACGATCGCGTAGACGACGACGAGGCTACGAAGCCTGATTGTCCATGCAATCGTGTAGCGTGACGATAGGTAAACGATTTACCTTGCTTACTAAGCGATCGTTTAGTCAGTTACTAAGCGATGATGCTNCAGACCATTTTGGTTATCACTCAAGACATGATCCACTTGTATGTCACCACATACATGCTTGAGTCACATACAGATAACCAGGGATTTTATGTTTATTGGTTTGTGGTAAAGCAAATAAAACAAGTAAATGAGCAAAAATACAAGATGTGAAGTAAATATCATATATTAACAACACAAGCGTTCGTACAAAATGTTTACAAACTACAGGACACGAGACTTTAGGACATCAACCCCAACACCTTGTGCTTCCACTGCTGTTGATACAATCCATAGTGCTGAGAGATCGTTTAGATGCGGAATTAAGAGATCATATAGACGAAGTGCTAAGTGATGTGTTGAAGTTTCTATGTGATGGAACTAAACAAATCGCTTTGCTACGATGCTGAACGACGCGATGATGTTCTATACGATGGAGCTAAGCGATCATTTAGCTACGACGGATACTAAAACGATGATATGCAGCACTAGACGATGATGTTAAGCGATGCAATGAAAAGCTATACGATAGCCCTGAGCAATCGCTTACTACGATTGTTTATCTTTGATCGGGAGCTAAACGATACGTTGAATTGCTATGCGATAACACTACGCGATCGTTTACCTCTTTACAGTAGTTAAGCAATTCATTGAGTTGCTATGCGATAGCACTACGCGATCGCATACTTTTTTGAGGCAGTTGGGCTGTCACACCCCGCCCTAGACTACCCTCTGAGCTTGAGAAAGGGCGTGACTGGCAGCAGTTATCAACCCTTTTGTTGACACTTACTGCCTAATAACTCTTGCGGAAATAACTCTGATACCAATGAACAAACTCAACAACCAACTGATTAAGTCAAGGAGGCAAACAACAACGGATAAGTAGGCCCATTTTATTACAACAATGTAACATTTATACAACTCCAAGACTTATCTACAAGTTTACAACAACAACTGTAAAACCCTCCGAAAGTATAACTGTGGCTTGTGGCAGACCTTGGCCTTAGCAGCACCCTGGAACTCCTCACCTTGGGGGAAAAAGAAAAACATTTGGAAAGCTATAAAGCCCAATGAGTGGTGCCTTTAGCTAAACAAATAACTTTGATTTCAGAAATATGCTTTTTGGAAATCAATTCATAGTCAAGAAGAATATTACCACAGGTTCACAATTATTTCTCCAGCCAGACCACTGGATTAACCCAGCTCAACTGTTGGTTAAAAACAATCAACCCCAACTTGACCGCTGGTTATTACATAATATGAACATCCCCAGCTTTACCACTGGTTATCCCTGGCATGATCATACCTTTTCCCCAACACTTTCACACATATACTAAAGCAATGTATCAACAATTCCTGTGGAAACTTTCCCTGTACCCTATTATCCCGCCAATGTGCACATCGTCTATTTTCCGCTAGCTATGCTTAGGTAACTTGACTATATTTCCCATCGGTCGTCATTGACTATCATTTCCCACCGACCGNGTTTAGCACGTGCACGCATTAAACGATACTCAGCGATTGCGTACCCGATCGTCAACACGATACGATCAACTCTTGATCGCATACCCCATCATTTAAACGATGTGTTCAACCGCGATCGCATACTCCTTCATCTTTACGATGCGATCAAAAGCGATCACGTAGAACATTTTCTGCACGATGCGATCAACCCTAGATCGCCTCTTTCTTCGAAGAACTACAACACTTGCCCAGATCGCGTATCACTCATATGCAACGCTCGCACAGAACTGCTTCTTTGATGAACGACTCAAAACTTCAAACAAACTTTGAATACAGACTCGATAACGATTATTAATGCCCAAAAACGCAGAGGCCTTTACAAACAATCGCAAATGTAAAAGGATTTAAATCAAACTGAGGCTTATCATCCCGAAAACATCCATTAATCTCGCACATCCACAGCAGATTTAACAATCAAACAACGTAGAAATGCACCCACCATGAATGTATATGTCATTTCGTTGCAACAAATGAAATCAGAGTATCAGAACCTGGCTCTAATACCAATTGATGGATCTCATATCTAAGAGTTCCATGAGTGCGTTCGGATTCCTCCGATCTCACCGTGATTGAAATACAAATTATACATTCAAATCATACAATTATGCAAACAACTCTTAATTAACGGCATGCTAAGAACAAGATAAAATCATAAGGGAAAGAGTTCCATACCAGTTGAAGACGTTCTTCACACTTCAAAACTCCAACGTAGCGAAAACCCTCTATGCGATCTACCAGCACCTAACAGCAACGTCGACAACAGCAGCAGGAACAACGCATGAACACGAACACCGTGGGGATGATACCACCACTAAAGAGCCCCAGGTATTGTCGGAATGAAAACCCAAAAGGTGGGCTTTGGTGAATTTGGTTGAGGAAGGAGGAAACACGAATCGTGTAGCGGATAAGAAAGTGGGAGGGAAAAAGTCGCTATCGCATAGCAGAAATGCTTATCGTTTAGGAGGAGCTACACGATCGTATAGGATTTTCTGAAGGATCGTTTAGGAAAAGGTACACGATCGTTTAGTAAAAACAGCACACTATACAATCATTTAGAGAAGCTATCCAATCGTGTAGGAAACAACGTGCGCTCAATTAGGCGTGAGGTAGACGATCGTTTAGGCGGAGAGGAGCTATTGTATAGTCTCTCGAAATGTTTAAGCGATTGGTTTGCTTTCAACTAATGCGCACTCTCGATATCTTTTGGACGATTGACGGACGATTCGAAAATGAAAACTCTTTTCATTTTTATTTCATCGGTTACAATAACCGATGTTGTTCACTAACCCACGTCTGAACGTGAAATTTGGATTAATTATCATATAATTAACCAATTAATTAATAATAAATATAATCATATTATATTTTTATCCTATAGTTTGATATCACATATCTTCTATAGTATTTTCTCCTCTACTTGATATAAATCATATTTATATCTAATTTCCTCCAAAATAATGTATCTCATACATTTGCCAATTATATCATATATAATTAACCAGTCCAATTATATCATATATAATCGAACTTCCTCTTTTCAATTTGAACATTTCAAATTAACCCAAATACTGGTTCTCTGTGAACCCCGAATCCTAATTTCTCTACTTGAGTATATTCCCTATTAAGATCAGTGTGATGAGTAGGTTGATGTGGAAACTAGTGTGAATGGTAGAGAAAAAGTGGAAAATTAGAAGAAAAGAGGAAATTTGGAAGTTTGACTTTTGGGGAAAATTTGGAAAATTTGGCTAAGTATAGAATTTTGTGTGTTGATGCGTTGGAAGGGTTGTTGGTGAGGGCATGTTTGGCGAGCGCGCCGAGCATGGCAGGCGTCTGCCGAGGCTCTCGACGTATGGCTGGCGCTTGGCTGGCCGCTCGACGCATTGGGCAAGGGCGCTGGTCGAGGCTGCTACGCATGCTGCCTCCAACGCATGCCTTGCCTACCCTTTGCCTTCCAACGCGTCATCTCCATATGTTCCTTCTTCAGCCGCATG
>NC_052356.1:12978198-12982450 GCF_009727055.1 Benincasa hispida | reverse complement strand
ACTCGGCCGCATCGATGCATAAGACACTCGACCGAATCGATGCATAGGACACTCGGCTGGTCCAACGCGTCCATCGGGGCCAATGAGACTCTCGCATCCATGCATGCCCTTGCGCCCTCGCCTACTCTCGCGCCATACCAGCAAACCAGATTTAAGCGGTACTTCGTGTCACCCTGGGAGTGACCTCCCTACGGAGAGTGTTTTTTAGCTTAAATCTAGATTTCGATGAATAAGAGGAAGTTGTTCAAAATGAAAGTCTATTATACGTTAAATAGATTTCAACTGCCACGTCTCCATATAGTTTACACCGTGAGATTCATATGACGCTTCGTGTCACCCTGGGAGTGTCCTCCCTACGGAAAGTGTTTTGTATGAGTCAATATCAAGGTAAATGGAGGAAGTAGTTCATAGTTAGTGGGTGAAAGATATGTGTCAATACATCCTATGGTCTCCTCCATTAGTTTGAACCGTGAGATTCCTATGTTGCGCCTGCTGGTTAGCTTTAAGCAGCCCCTTGCTAGTTGTTTAGCGACGGCTATCCCCACGGAGGGTTGTAACATTAGATTCAGAATAACCCAGGCTTCAGTAAAATGAATAGGATCTTATAGTTCCGTCTTGGATGTTATTTTCTATTTTGGAGGCAAACTCATGCCGTCCTATAGGATCTGAAAATGGCGGGTCACACTTACAAGAATTATTAAGTTGTTAGTAAAGATCTTGACCGAAAACGATAACTAAACGACTATAAGAATAAGAGTTATTATGGAGACAATAGGAATAAGAGTTATTCCGAGGATAGTGTTTGGTCAAAATTGTTTGTTTTAGTGAAGGAGTATCTGACTGCCCCACGGTAGCACATATTCTGACTCATTAAAATATCGTTGCAAATAAATAATGGTTATGGGTACATTATTACTGTTTGCTAAAATTTGATTTTGGATTTAGTTACAATTTGCTAATTAGAATTTGTCTGAATTTTATCAGCATGTCGAATTCTAGAATACTCGCTTCCGATGTACATAACAGTAAAATCAAATCAACAAACAAATTACTAGCGGTTGATTATACCAAAAGAGTTTTAACAAATGATTGTCTTCTATCTCCCAACTCATCTGAAATTATGAATTATGTAGATGAGAATGCTAAATTCGAACAACAAGATAAATATTATTACTTGTTATTGAAGCATAATTTAGTGGAAAACGATAAATTTTGGATAATTGATTCAAATGCTGCTAATCATGTTTGTACTATCTCACTGGAAACAAGTTCCTGGAGACAGTTGATAGAAGGTGAAACAATCTTTAAGGTAGGGACCGAGGAGATTGTTTCAACCAAATCAGTGGGAGATATGAAGTTATTTATTGGAGATAAGTACATTTATTTGAAAAATGTATATTATATTCCTTCTATGAAAAGGAATCTAATTTCTGTCTCCTATTTGCTATAACAAAATTATAAAGTTTATTTCGAAAATGGTGAAGTGTTCATCAAAAATGGGAAATAAACAGATTTGCTCTACAAAATTAGGAAATAACTTGTACATGTTAAAACCAACTGAGGTCAAAACTGTTTTGAACATAGAGATGTTTAAAACTGTTGGGACTCATAAGAAAAGGAAGATTTCTCCAAATGCCTATCTTTAGCACTTGAGACTGGGTCACATAAATCTCAACAGGATTGAGAGGTTGGTTAAGAACGGTCATCTAAATAAGTTGGAAGACAGTTCATTATCACCATGTGAGTCTTGTCTTGAGGGTAAAATGACAAAAAGATCTTTTTCTGGAAAAGGTCTTAGAGCCAAAGAGCCCCTAAAACTGATTCACTCAGACCTTTGTGGGCATCTAAATGTTAGATCAAGAGAAGCGCATCAATATTTCATTACTTTTATAGATGATTATTCAAGGTGTGGGCATGTTTACCTAATGCACCAAAAGTCTGAAACTTTTGAAAAGTTCAAAGAGTATAAGGCTGAGGTTAAGAACCAATTAGGTAATTGTGCGGATATAAAAATGGATATGTTATTATGCTGTGTTATTGTATTGCTTATGCACACTACTGATGAAAGAATGAATGATACAAGCTCGTGTCCCCAGCAACGGCGCCATAAACTTGATGACTTAAAATTGTATTCTTTATCTTTATGGACAATGATGAATATGAAAGCATATAAAATTGTAAGGATATGAATGAAATGTTATGCTATGTTATGTTGTGCTATGCGCTCAAGTGCTTTGCGATAAAGATACTTTGCGATACTACGCTCTAAGTGTATGCGTTGATAGTGATATGTTTTGTAGTATGCAATGATGTAGTGTGTGTCACAAGTTTCCTTGTGCTGAAACCAAGTATAATTCCAACATAAGTTTCTCAGAATGATCTGAGGTCGAACACGGGGATTGTTGTCGTTAGATGCGATACTAATGTGGTATATGCGACCGGTTATAATAAAGAATAAAGAATTTTGGTTTTGACAGAAATATAAATTGCGCTAAAAGTAAAATTGCATTGTAAAATAAATTTCTAAACTACTATGATACATGGGCGAGGACTGGCTGTGAATTTGTACAAAAGAATCTATGAATGCGATGGCAAGTCTTATGAATGAGTCAGAAAGAGAATGAGTAGAGAGAAAGAATATCGCAAGTTGGTCAAGTGCGTTAAGGACGTAACTAAGGTTCCACTTTCCCTTGGCATACACCTTCTAGTGATCGGCCGCATTCCCATACGTCTATGGTGAAACAGAGATGAACATGATAAACGCAAGGTTATTTCCATCTCTGGAAATACTTCTCGCTTTAGTTAACGCATTCTTCCAACCCTCTCTCGATAGGCAGAATAACATCTTCACTTCTGCTCTCAAAGGTGAAGATGTTGTCGAGCATGCTTTAGCTAAAGTTAATTGGTTACCTTAATACATATTAACTCACTCGCTTAATTCTTCCCTTTTACCCAGGGGATTAAGAACATATCATGGAGAAAATGGATGATAAATGTATGGAAAGGGATAAAAAGATGATAATGATGACGATAATAGCATTTAAATCTAAAGATAAGCATTTGATACATGATTTGTGAATGCGAGATTAAAGAAGATGAACACAGTAAATGAAATGAAGAATAGAAAAAATACGGAAAGAGTGTCAATTCTTGACACAGATCCCGATCGGAGACTTATGCTTGCCGACGCATGGATGAAGTGGAGAGGAAAGCTTCCCTCTCAGGCTTGATTTCCCGATATAATTGACCTTTTGCACAGAGCACTTCAGCTTCAGGAATCAGAAGAATTCCTTGCTCAGAGACTCACTTTTCAGCCTTGTCTTGTAGTTCTCCCAGATTTTCTCCGTAAAGTCTCTTCAGACCAGCCTCTCTAACCCCTTTGCAATGAATTCAAGGAAGTTATTTATAGACAAGACCTTGGCTCTTTGAATTTGTGGTCCCACTGTATAATTTTGATAATTCCTGCCATGGCGTAATGGAAAATTCCTCTCTGCTCCACAATCAATCTGTCAGAATTGTACAACAAAAAGTTGTACACTTGTCAGCATCATCTGCGAATGCTTGCTCTTCACATCTTTCGATCGATCACTGCATACGGTCTTGTTTTTTTATTACCTACTGCAGTTGAAATGCATTGATCTCTAGAGTCCATGATCGATTGTCGCATGCGCCGTCATTGCGTTGATCATTTCTTCATTCCTGATCGATTGGCGCATGCGATGTAGATGCATTGTACATTTTATTCTCGAGCCATTAACGCATGCGGTGACCTATTTCCTACAAAACAGAGACTGGAACATTCTATTTCGCCATCGCAATGGGGTTAGTGGGTGTGTTCATGATATTTTATAATTTTCGTATTTCTCAGCCAATTCTTATATTATTGACGCAACTTTCTTCTCTTTTTGCCGTAATATCTAAATAAAACAGCATAAAAAACTTTTATTTCTACAAGTTATCAGTAACAAGATTAAAACACTTCGATCGGATCGAAGTGGTGAGTATATGGACACAGAATTCCATAACTATTTGATAGAAAATGGAATTCAGTCTCAACTCACAGCGTCTGGCACACCTCAGCAGAATGGTATGGCAGAGAGGAGAAACAGAGCTTTGTTGGACATGGTTCGTTCCATGATGAGTTACGTTCAGTTACCAAATTCTTTTTGGGGACACGCAGTTGAGACTACGGTGTATATTTTGAACATAGTTCCCTCGAAAAGTGTTTTTGAAACGCCTTTTGAGTTATGGA
>NC_052356.1:12970133-12978166 GCF_009727055.1 Benincasa hispida | reverse complement strand
TTTTTGGGGACACGCAGTTGAGACTACGGTGTATATTTTGAACATAGTTCCCTCGAAAAGTGTTTTTGAAACGCCTTATGAGCTCTGGATGGGACGTAAAGGAAATTTACGTCACTTCAGAATTTGGGGTTGTCCAGCACATGTGTTGGTGCAGAATCCTAAAAAGCTGGAACACCATTCAAAAGTATGCCTATTTGTAGGCTATCGAAAAGAAACTAAAGGTGTTCTCTTTTATGATCCTCAGGAAGATAAAGAATTTGTATCGACAAATGAAACCTTCCTAGAGGAATATTATATAAAGAACCATCAACCTCGCAGTAAGCTAATAATAGAAGAAATGTACAGAGAAATGAAAAACGTATCAAAGAGAGTTGTTGGTCGAGCAGGTCCTTCAATAAGAGTTATTGATAGAGCAGGTCTGTCAACAAGAGTTGTTGATGAAACTGATACTTCACATCCTTCTCAAGAATTAAGAATGCCTCGTCGTAGTGGGAGGGTTGTGCAAACAGGCTGACGAGTACATGGGTTTAATTGAAACTCAAGTCATCATACCAGATGATGGTTTAGAGGATCCATTGTCTTTTAATCAAGCAATGAATGATGTGGAAAAAGACCAATGGATTAAAGCCATGGACCTTGAAATGGAATCTATGTATTTAAATTCTGTCTGGGATCTTGTAGATCAATCGGAAGGGGTAAAACCCATCGGATGCAAATGGATCTACAAGAGAAAATGAGACCAAGCTGGTAAGGTACAGACCTACAAAGCTAGACTAGTAGCAAAAGGGTTTACCTAAAGAGAGGGGTTAGATTTTGAAGAAACCTTCTCTCCAGTTACCATGATAAATTCTATTAGAATACTCTTATCCAAACCCACATTTTATGATTAAGAAATATGGAAAATGGATGTCAAGACAGCTTTTCTAAATGGTTATCTTGAAGAGAGTATCTATATGTCTCAACCAGAAGGGTTTATACAGTAGGGTCAAGAGCAAAAAGTTTGCAAGCTTAATCGATTCATTTATGAATTAAAAAAAGCTTCTAGATTCTAGAATATGATTTTTGACAATGCGATCAAATCTTATAGCTTTGAACAAAATGTTGATGAACCTTGTGTATACAAGAAAATCAAAAAAAAAAAACTGTCGATTTTCTGGTGTTGTATGTTGATGATATTCTACTAATTGGGAATGAGGTAGAATATCTAGCTGACGTTAAGAGATGGTTGGCTTCACAATTCAAATGAAAGATTTGGGAGAAGCACAGTATGTTCTTGGAATCCAAATAGTTTGGAATCGTATGAACAAAACATTGGCATTATCTCAAGCATCTTATATAGACGAGATGTTGTCTAGGTATAAAATGCAAAATTCTATGAAAGGATCTTTACCTTTCAGGCATGGAATTAACTTGTCTAAGAAACAAAGTCCTAAGACACCTCAGAAGGTTAAGAAGATGAATTGAATTCCAGATGCATCTGCAGTTGGGAGGTTGATGTATGCAATGTTGTGTACTCATCCGGACATATGCTATGTCGTAGGAATTGTCAGCAGATTTCAGTCCAATCCTGGTCATGACCATTGGACAGTTGTTAAAAATATTCTCAAGTATCTTTGGAGAATGAGAGATTATATGCTCGTGTATGGTCCTAAGGATCTGATCCTTACTGGATACACTGATTCTGACTTTCAGACCGATATTGATTCGAGGAAGTCAACTTCGTGGTCAGTATTCACTCTAAACAGAGGAGTAGATGTATGGAGAAGCATCAAGCAGAGTTGTATTGCGGACTCCACAATGGAAGCTTAGTATGTTGCTGTAAGCGAATCAGCAAAAGAAACATAACTGATCCATTTATGAAGGCCCTCTCGGCTAAAGCGTTCAAGGGTCACCTAGTAGGACTAGGTCTACAAGTTTTGTATCACTAGGGCAAGTGGGAGAATTTATGGGTATTGTGATACCCTAGTTTATTGTGTTTGTACATTTTATTCTCTCCATATAAACTCAACATTGTATATATTTGTATATATTGATCCACTGGAGTTTTAATCCAAGTGGGAGTATTGTTGAGTTTTATGTCCTAAAAACTCGCAGTTTGTAAAATGATAAACATTTTCTATTATTAATATACTTGTTATTGATCTCATAAATTGTATGAAAGTCTAAATCCAATAAACTAAGACCCATGACTATTGTATGAGTACTTGAACTTTATGTGGAGACATAAGAGTGATCAGAATCGAGTAAATAGTCAAAAATGATTATGGTACACTGAATGAGGTTTAGGTACTTTATTCTGGTAAGACCATTGGATTGGCCTACTCTTTAGTTGTTACAAAGAGTGTTAAATGCTTACATACGATGGTGAATCCTAATTCTACATGTTATGACAGAGGGTCGAGGGCCCTATGTCAGATGAGCTTTTGCATTAAAAATCAGGACAAGAAGTAAGTACTCTTATTTTATAACGCTTTTAATAATATAAGACTGGCATTTCAACTATCAATGACCATGTAACATCGATCTTTAATCCTCGAGCTTAACTGATGAACTCCATGTTTTATTCGGGATTAGCCCTTAGATTTTCATGGTTGGAGGGTGGCCTCAACAAGCACCGATCAATAGAACCTTCCCATTTCAGGGTAAGACCAGGAGATAGATTACGTCGGGACATAGGGTGGCATAGATGGAGTTCATGCCTACCTGATTTAGGGATAGGAGAAAGGTGGTTCTCTCAAGTACTAATCACAGGTCTCTGAACACAAGGGACCCACCCTCTTCACTTGGGTGAGAGAGTTTGGTTTGGTGATTGGATCACAAAGCTAGTGTTCATTAGAGGATTAGAGAGACTTGAGGAACAAGACGTAATCTCGGGGGTAAAAAAGATATTTTACCCAATTGTTATAGAACAACCTGTGAAGGGTCGACTGTGCTGATTATGGGGTTAAATCATGTGGACATAATATATCTATAGTGAGGGGAGTGCAGCTATGGGCTTTAGTGGAAGTGACCCATTAGTTAACCAAAATGGGGGATTAATTTGGTCTAATAAGTGTAGCCGATTTAATCTCGGGATAGTTAGAGCCCATGATCCTGTGGTCCACGAGTCCCATCTAATCTCGTAATGGACTAGCTAGAATAGCGTGATAGTTAATTTGAAACGTTAAAAAATTAGAATTAAGGGGAATTAGTAATTATATGAGATATAATTATATGTTTAATTTTAGAATTAAAACGAAATAAGGATAAATTGTATATATTTAAATATTATTTAAATATATAGATGGATATGTGTTAAAATTAATTTAATATTTGATATTAAATTAATGTAAAGTTTTTTTAATTAATTAATTTATGAAATTTAATTATTTCATTTTTAAAATCAAAAATAGATTTTTTAAATAAATTTTTTAATTTTGAGATAAAATTGAAAAGGGAAAAAAGAAAACATACACAAAATGGAAATGGATTTTTCGATTATCCATACCTAACATAGCTCACACCATATTGCAATGTCTTGCCTTTGTCTTCTATAAAGCATGAGTTGCAACTCATGTAGCTCTTCTTTTTTTCATGTTTGATCTGCAATATAATGAAGAGATTGGAGTGAAAATTGGGCATGCCAATTTAATATGAGTTTTGAGAGAAAATTGGTTTTGAAGAATGGTTCTTCAAACAAGGTTGGCAGCAGTGTCTTTTCTTCACACCATCACCGCATTCCTTCGCGCACAAAAAGCTGCCCCCCAGCCAGCCCACAGGCCCCGGGGGCTGTTTGGGGGCATCAAAACGAAGCTCACGTTCACCAAACCATCTGGCTCTGGCTACAGCTTTTTTCATAGTTTCTTACAACCTGGTTCCATTTTCGTCGGCTATTGTCAACGCCGGAAGGATCGGGAGCAAAAAAGTGGGCCCCGGGGACCCGCAGGGCGTTTGGGGCCTACCAAACGAGCTTCCATTCCGCAAAACCGTCCCGGCATGACAGCGGCCTTATTTTCATTAGCTCTTAAACCCCTGTGTTTTCTGTTTTTGCGGCTTTTTCATGACGAAAGGTTCGCGCACAAAAATTGGGCCCCGTGGCAAGCCCCGCACACCCTAGATTGGCCCTGCGACACCCCAGCAAGGTACCACGACACCCCTGCAGGGCCTCGCGACACCCTTGTGGGGTCGTTTGGGGCACCAAATAAGCTCCGTTCGTAAAACTATCTGGCACACGCATTTTTTCATAGTTCTTAAACCCTGGATCCGTTTTCGCGCGTTTTCGTGCCAAAAAGTTCGGGCATAAAAAGTGGGCCCCACGGCCCCGAGGGCCGTTTGGGCACCAAACGAGCTCCGTTCGTAAAACTGCCTGGCACATGACTTTTTATCATCATTTTTTAACCCCTGGGTTCGTTTTCACGTTTTTTCGCTCCGGAAGATTCGCGCACAAAAAACGGCCCCCAGCACAGCCCGCGGCGCCCCGGGGGTCGTTTTTGGCACCAAACGAGCTCCGTTCGCAAAACCATCTGGCACATAGCTTTTTTTCATAGTTCTTAACCCCTGGTTCCGTTTTCACGCATTATCGTGCCGGATGGTTCGGGCACAAATAGTGGGCCTCGAGGGCCGTTTGGCACACCAAATGAGCTCCGTTCCAAAAACCGTCTGGCACACGACATTTTTTCATAGTTCTTAATCCCTGGTTTCGTTTTCGCGCTTTTTTGTGATGGAAGGTTTGCACACAAAAATTGGGCCCCATGAGGCCCTACGACACCCCAGCAAGGCACCACGACACCCCGCGGGGCTCTGGGGGCCGTTTTGGGCACCAAACAAACTCTATTCACAAAACCATCTGGCACACACCTTTTTTCATAGTTCTTAACCCTTGGGTCCGTTTTTGCGCATTTTCGCATCGGAAGGCTCAGGCACAAAAAGTGGCCCCCACGGCCCCGGGGGCCGTTTAGGGCACCAAACGAGCTCCATTCCCAAAATCGTCTAGCACATGACTTTTTTTCATAGTTCTTATCCCATGAGTCCATTTTTGCGCTTTTTCATTACGGAAGGTTCACACACAAAAATTGGGTCCCCGAGGCAACCTCGTGACACCCCAGAAGTGCTTGGCGACACTCCAACAATGCCTGGCGACACCCCAGCAAGGCACCGCGACATCCCCGTGAGGCCTCGGGGGCCGTTTGTGTGAAACCCGGATTTCCATTTTCCTTACTTAAGCAGGCGGTTAAGGAAATTAACTAAGTGAAATTTAAATCCTCTGTTGAAGAGAATGAAATTTCTAAGTGTTTAATAAATTTTCCTTGAGTAGTTTTAAGTTAAGCTTTAATTGATGAAAAAATGGCTAAGTGTTGGACTAGGCATTGCTATGCGTTTGCCATAAGATCTTGGAGAGATTATTTGGGCCAAGGGAGAAGTTGAAGTGGGAGTGACGCATGCCTTGGAGGTTAGACCAACACATTAGGATCAAGGGATACGTTGGAAGGATTGTGATGGATGGGTTGGTAGTGGTATGCGGTTGAAGGAAGAAAGTTGAAGTGATGCGTTGGAAGGTTGAATGGCATAAGGGTCGGCTGTGCAGAAGGCATACAAATGCAAGGGTAGGCGAGGACGTGGGCAGGGCATGTACTAGAGGGTGGCATGCATCGATGCACAGCGCCCATGCGTCAAGCGGCCGAGCTACCCCTGCGAGCGATGCTAAGCGCCCATGTCGAGCGAGCCCATGCATCAATGCCACCACCCATATGTCGAGCGACCGAGCGAGCCCTACAAGCGATGCTAAGCTGTCGTGCCAAGCGATGCATTGATGCCAAGCTTCCATGCCAAGCGATACGTCGATGCCAAGCTGCTAGCCAAGCACCCATGCCAAGCAACTCATGCTAGCGATGCGTTGATGATGAGCGAGCCATGCGATTGATGCTAAGAAACCGTCCTATACGTTGAGGCCGTGCGACCTTGCTATGCATTGGAGGTTGACGATGGCTTGCATGATGGATGCGTTGGATAACGGCCATGCGATGGGCTAGGTTGGACACATGGTGGTTGGCCCTTGCATTGGTTAAGGCTTGCGATGACTGAGTGAGTTGAGTTGCGATGGTGATGTGTTGAAAACCAAGGGGAACCAAGGGTTTCTATGCGTTGATGGCCTACTATGCGTTGAACATCCAAGGGTTTGTGGACGCATAGGAAGGATGAGCTCATATGGAGGACATCATCCGGACATGTGGCTTGTTAGGAGGAATTCTTAAACCTTATGAAAATTAGGTTGATGCATAAAAAGACATGTAAAGGATGAAGACTATGCATTGGTGAAAGGAGAAGAAGACACTTTGGCTTACGCTGATGTAAGAATGCGGTGATGGTGTGAAGAAAAGACACTTGGACATGCAACCAAGAAGGAGGTGTCGGCCGTGGAGCAATCTCGGACGCCTATAAATAGGGCCAAGGACTTCAGATGAGAACTCAAATTCTCTTCAAAGGACATAAAGAATAGTGTGTGAGGACTAATTGGGAGAAGATTATGCGTTGATGGAAGAACACATGCGTTGGTAGCAAGACCATGCGTTGGTTAAGAAGTTCTAAGAGGGGAGGTGCTGTCAGGCAGAAAAGATAGAAAGTAGCATCAACTTGGAACGAAAAGATCTCCCAGAATACTCATGCGTTTGATGTGATTCTAAAGCCATCTGAAAGCTAAAAGAATCTAGTTTTCAGAGTAGGGCTGCCAAAGAAGAAGTCCAAGGGATCGAGCTGGAAATTGAGAAAAAGTCAGAAGGGTTAGGCAGTCGGATAAGCTTGAGCCAGTCTTGAAGATTTTGAGATTCCAGCCAAACCACGAGGATTTCTGAGCTAAGATTTTATGGTAAGCTTCCTGAGATATTTTAGAACATGTTTTCAGAAGGAAGTAGCTTAAAATAAGTTCTGGAACTATCAGTAACCTAAGCTGATAATTGAATCTTGAATTTAGGGTTCGAAAGGGAACCAAGGAAACCTAAGGAACTTCGGAAAGGAAAGTTCCTAACCAACCAAGGTGAGTGGTTATTGTGTTGTTGTATTGTTGATGTAATTTCTATATATAGGTAAATATATATAGCAGATAATGTTAAATTGAAATGATCAGAGATATATGTTTATCTTGTTACTATGCTTGTTAAGATATTGTTTGTATGTTTGGAAACTGAAATTGTACCCGGGATATATAGTTAGCATGCTTGAAAAGGGTACTTGGCAAAGAAATATAGTCGGCTTCGATCGGCGAGAAATGATAGTCGGTGATGACCAGCGGGAAATATAGTCAAGATACCTAAGCATGGCTAGCGGAAAATAGTTGTCGATGTGCACATTGGCGGGATAATAGGGTACAGAGAAAGTTTCCACAGGAATTGTTGATACATTGCTTTAGTGTACGTGTAAAAGTATTGGGGAAAATGTAGGATCATGCCAGGGATAACCAATGGTAAAGCTGGAGATGTTTTTATTTTGTGATAATCAGCGGTCGAGCTGGGGATTGTCCAACGGTTTGGCTGGAAAATAATATTGAACTTGTGGTAATGTTCTTATTGACTATGCATTGCTTTCCCAAAAGTATATTTCTGTTGACAAAATTATTTGTTTATTTAAAGGCACCACTCACTGGCTTTATAGCTCATGTTTTCCATGTTTTATGTTCCCTCCCCCCCCACCCAAGTAGCGAAAGGTGAAGAGTTCCAGTGTGCTGCTATGGTCAAGGTCTGCCACGTGCCACAGTTACACTTTCGGAGGGTTTTACAGTTGTTGTTGTAAACTTGTAATTAAGTCTTCGAGTTGTATAAATGTTACATTGTTGTAATAAAATGGGCCTACTTAATCATTTGACTATTCAATTTGTACATTGGTATCAAAGTTATTTTCGCAAAAAGATTTTAGGAAGTAAGTGTCAACGAAAGGGTTTATAACTGCTGTAGCCACGCCCTTTCTCAGGCTCGGAGGGTAGTCTGGGCGGGGTGTGACAGTTTGGGCACCAAACGAGCTTCGTTCGAAAAATCATCTGACAAAGGCCTTTTTTTGATAGTTCT
>NC_052356.1:12960552-12969971 GCF_009727055.1 Benincasa hispida | reverse complement strand
AAGGACATAAAGAATAGTGTGTGAGGACTAATTGGGAGAAGATTATGCGTTGATGGAAGAAACACATGCGTTTGTAGCAAGACCATGCGTTGGTTAAGAAGTTCTAAGAGGGAGGTGCTGTCAGGCAGAAAAGATAGAAAGTAGCATCAACTTGGAACGAAAAGATCTCCCAGAATACTCATGCGGTTTGATGTGATTCTAAAGCCATCTGAAAGCTAAAAGAATCTAGTTTTCAGAGTAGGGCTGCCAAAGAAGAAGTCCAAGGGATCGAGCTGGAAATTGAGAAAAAGTCAGAAGGGTTAGGCAGTCGGATAAGCTTTGAGCCAGTCTGAAGATTTTGAGATTCCAGCCAAACCACGAGGATTTCTGAGCTAAGATTTTATTGGTAAGCTTCCTGAGATATTTTAGAACATGTTTTCAGAAGGAAGTTAGCTTAAAATAAGTTCTGGAAACATCAGTAACCTAAGCTGATAATTGAATCTTGAATTTAGGGTTCGAAAGGGAACCAAGGAAACCTAAGGAACTTCGGAAAGGAAAGTTCCTAACCAACCAAGGTGAGTGGTTATTGTGTTGTTGTATTGTTGATGTAATTTCTATATATAGGTAAATATATATAGCAGATAATGTTAAATTGAAATGATCAGAGATATATGTTTATCTTGTTACTATGCTTGTTAAGATATTGTTTTGTATGTTTGGAAACTGAAATTGTACCCGGGATATATAGTTAGCATGCTTGAAAAGGGTACGAATAATTGGCAAAGAAATATAGTCGGCTTCGATCGGCGAGAAATGATAGTCGTGATGACCAGCGGGAAATATAGTCAAGATACCTAAGCATGGCTAGCGGAAAATAGTTGTCGATGTGCACATTGGCGGGATAATAGGTACAGAGAAAAGTTTCCACAGGAATTGTTGATACATTGCTTTAGTGTACGTGTAAAAGTATTGGGGAAAATGTAGGATCATGCCAGGGATAACCAATGGTAAAGCTGGAGATGTTTTTATTTTGTGATAATCAGCGGTCGAGCTGGGGATTGTCCAACGGTTTTGGCTGGAAAATAATATTGAACTTGTGGGTAATGTTCTTATTGACTATGCATTGCTTTCCCAAAAGTATATTTCTGTTGACAAAATTATTTGTTTATTTAAAGGACACACTCACTGGCATTTATAGCTCATTGTTTTCCATGTTTTATGTTCCCTCCCCCCCCACCCAAGTAGCGAAAGGTGAAAGAGTTCCAGTGTGCTGCTATGGTCAAGGTCTGCCACGTGCCACAGTTACACTTTCGGAGGGTTTTACAGTTGTTGTTGTAAACTTGTAATTAAGTCTTCGATGTTGTATAAATGTTACATTGTTTGTAATAAAATGGGCCTACTTATATCATTTGACTATTCAATTTGTACATTGTATCAAAGTTATTTTCGCAAAAAGATTTTAGGAAGTAAGTGCAACGAAAGGGTTTAATAACTGCTGTAGCCACGCCCTTTCTCAGGCTCGGAGGTAGTCTGGGCGGGGTTGACAGTTTGGGCACCAAACGAGCTTTCGTTCGAAAAATCATCTGACAAAGGCCTTTTTTTGATAGTTCTTAACCCCTGGATCTGTTTTCGCACATTTTTGCGCCGAAAGGTTCGGGCACAAAAAGTGGCGCACCGGCCCCGGGGTGTTTGGGGCATCAAACGAGCTCCGTTCACAAAACCATCTGGCACACGACTTTTTATCATCATTTCTTAACCCCTAAGTTCGTTTTCGCGCATTTTCGCATCGGAAGGTTCGGGCACAAAAAAGTGGGCTCCGGGGTCCCGGGGGACGTTTAGGGCAACGAGCTCCGTTCCCAAAACTGTTTGCACAGGGCTTTTTTTCATAGTTCTTAACCCCTGGGTCCGTTTTCGCGATTTTCGTTGACAGAAGGTTCGCACACAAAAATTGGGCCCCTTGGCAGCCCTACGGACACCCCAGCAAGGCTCTTGTGACACCCCAGCAAGGCACCGCGACACCCACGCGGGGCCCCGGGGGCCGTTTGGCACCACCAATCGAGCTCCGATCGTAAAAAAGTTTTGGCACACGCCTCTTTTCCATAGTTCTTAGCCCTAGGTCTGTTTTAGCGAATTTTTGCACCGAAAGGTTCGGTCACAAGGTGGGCCCCACGACCCCACCGGCCGTTGGGGCACCAAACGAGCTCTGTTCGCAAATCGTCTAGCACATGACTTTTTATCATCATTCTTAACCCCTGCATCCGTTTTCGCACTTTTTCGCTCCAGAAGTTCGTGCAACAAAACCGGCCCTCGGACGCAGCCATGGGGCACAAAACGAGCTATGTTCGCAAAATCGTCTTGCACAGCGTTTTTTTTCATAGTTTTTTAAACCCCTACTTTTAATTTCGTGCATTTTCGCGCCGAAAGGTTTAGGCACAAAAAGTGGGCCCCAGGGCCTTGGGGGCTGTTTGGGCACCAAACAAGTTCTCAAAACCGTCTTGGCACACAGCTTTGTTTTCATAGTTCTTAACCCCTGGGTCTGTTTTCACGCTTTTTCATGACGGAAGGCTCGCGCACAAAGATTGGGGCCTCGTGGCTGCCCCGTGACACACTAGTGAGGCTCTGCAACACCCTAGCAAGGCAATGGACCACACCCGCGGGACCCTGGGGTCGTTTGGGGCACCAAACGAGCTCCGTTCGCAAAATCGTCTGGCAACATGCATTTTTTTCATAAGTTCTTAACCCCTGGGTTCGTTCTTCCGCCAGAAGGTTCGGCACAAATAATGGGCCCCATGGGCCCGGGGCGTTTGGGACACCAAACGAGCTCGTTCGAAAAACCGTTTAGCACATGACTTTTTATCATCATTTTTAACCCCTGGGTCTGTTTTCATGCATTTTTCACACCAGAAGAAATCGCACACAAAAAACGGCCCCCTGGCACAGCCCGCGGGGCCCCGGGGGCCGTTTGGGGCAAACAAACGTGCTCCGTTCGCAAAACCGTCTTGCACTCAGGTTTTTTTCATATTCTTAAGTCATGGTTTCGTTTTCACGCATTTTCACGTCTAAAGGTTCGAGCACAAAAAAGTGGGCCTAGGGACCCAGGGGCCGTTTCGAGCACAAAAGAGCTCCGTTCCCAAAACCGTCTGACACAGGGCTTTTTTTATTAGTTCATAACCCCGGGTCCGGTTTCGTGCTTTTTTGTGACGTAAGGTTAGCGCACAAAAAATTGGGCCTGTGGCAGCCCCGCGAACACCTAGCAAGGCACCGTGACACACCCTCGTGGGGCACTGGAGGCCGTTTTAAGGCACCAAACGAGCTCCGTACGCAAAACTGTCTAGCATACGCCTTTTTTTCATAGTTCTTAATCCCTAGGTTCATTTTTGCGCTTTTTCGTGACGGAAGGTTCGGGCACAAAAAATTGGGCCCCACGGCCCCGGAAGCCGATGGGGACACCAAATGAGCTTCGTTCATAAAATCGCCGTGCACACGACTCCAAACGAGCTCCATTCGTAAAACCGTCTGGCACTCAACTTTTTTTCATAGTTCTTAACCCCTGGTTCCATTTTCGCGCATTTTTTCGCCGGAAGGTTCGGGCACAAAAAGTGGGCCACGGGGGCTGTTTGGGGCACCAAATGGGCTCCGTTCCCAAAACTGTCAGGCACATGGCTCCGTTCTTAACCCCTCGGTCCATTTTTGCGATTTTTCGTAATGGAAGGTTCGTGCACAAAAATTGGGCCCCATGGTAGCCCTGCGACACCCCAGCGAGGCCCTGCGACACCCAACAAGGCAACGCAACACCCCTGCGGGGCCCCGAGGGCCTTTTAGGGCACCAAACAAGCTCCGTTCGCAAAACCGTCTAGCACACGCCTTTTTTTCATAGTTCTTATCCATTGGGTCCATTTTCGCGCATTTTTGCGTCGGTAGGTATGGGCACAAAATGTGGGCCCCACGTCCCCGGGGGTCGTTTGGGTACCAAATGAGCTTCGTTCGCAAAACCGTCTAGCACATGAGTTTTTATCATCATTCTTAACCCCTAGGTTTATTTTCCAGCTTTTTCGCTCCAGAAGGTTAGCGCACAAAAAACAACCCCCCAGCGCAGCCTGCAGGGCCGTTTAGGGCACCAAACGATCTTCGTTCGCAAAACTGTCTGGCACACAGCTTTTCTTTCATAGTTCTTAACCCTTTAGGTCCGTTTTCGCGAATTTTGGCGCCGGAAGGTTCATGCACAAAAAGTGGGCCCCCCGGTCCCCAGAGTCGTTTGGGCCACCAAACGAGCTCCATTCGCAAAACCGTCTGGCACACGACTTTTTATCATCATTCTTAACCTCTGGGTCCATTTTCGCGCTTTTTCACTCCAAAAGGTTCAAGCACAAAAAATGGCCCCCCGGTGCGCTTTTTTGCTCCTGAAGGTTTGCGCATGAAACCATCTTGCATTTTGCCAGATCATTTAGTAAATACTTGATTGTTTACCCCGTGAAAAGGTAAATTTTCGTTTATTGCCATCGTATAGCATTCAACGCATCGCCCAGCTTCCGCAAAAAGGTGTGCGATTGCGTAGTGCTATCGCATAGCAACTTGACGCATCGCCTAGCTCCCCCATAAAGGTAAACGATCACGTAGTGCTATCACATAGCAACTCAACGCGTCGTTTAGCTACCGATCAAATATAACGATCGTAGTAAGCGATCGCTCAGGGCTATCGTATAGCTCTTAATAATTATCGTTTAGTATCCACTGTAGTATCCGTCGTAGCTTAAACGATTGTTTAGTATCCGTCGTAGCTTAAATGATCGCTTAGCTCCATCGTATAGAACATCACTCCGTCGTTCAGCATCATAGGTAAGCGGTTTTTTTAGTTCCATCGCATAGAAACTTTAACGCATCGCCTAGCACTATGTCTACACGATCGCTTAGCTCCTCATCTAAACGATCGCTCAGCGCTATCGCATAGCACTTCATCGCATCGCTTAGCATGCATCGTCGCTAAATAATCGCATAGTACCATCGTATAGTAAATTCAATGTATCATTTAGTTCCCACGCCAAAGCTAAACGATCGCTGAATGCTATCGTATAGCAAATTGAACGCATCGTTTAGCTCCCACAGGTATAAGATCGTCTAACGTTCAACATCACAACAACATGTGCCCATTGCTATACGATCGTCTAGCTTTTCTTCACATCGTGTGGCGTCTGGAGCTAGCGGATCGTTTAGCAACTAGAACCTCAGCGACGATAAGGACAAAGGCTAATTTTCTGGAATTGCAACTCGGCCTATTCGCTTGTTTCTTCGATTTACAGTTTAATTTCAACTCTAATGACTCCAAATAAATTACAGACTATTGAGAATACATTAATGCTCATCAAGCAAGAGCCAATTACAAATTTAAATGAGAAATTAAAGAGAATTAAACAGCTAAAGCTCAAAAAACCATATCAGTGCACCAGTTTCATATTTCTCATATAAAACACCCACCAAACAAAAATTAAATCGAATTGAATGCTTATTTGATGCTCTGATACCAATTGTAGGATTGTATCAACAGCAGCTGAAGCACAAGGATCATCTAAGCAAGGCCCAATCGTGCCTAGCGACACCCCAGCGAGGCCCTGCGACACCCTAGTGAGGCTCCGCGACACCTCCGTGGGGCCCCGGGGGCCATTTGGAGCACCAAACGAGCTCCATTCACAAAACCATCTGGCACACGCCTTTTTTCATAGTTCTTAACCCCTGAGTCCGTTTTCGCGCCGAAAGGTTCAAGCTTAAAAAGTGGGCCCCGCAGCCCTTTGGGGCACCAAACGAGCTCCGTTCGCAAAACCGTCTGGCACACAACTTTTTTTCATAGTTCTTAACCCCTAGTTTCATTTTCGCGCATTATTGCGCCAGAAGGTTCAAGCACAAAAAGTGAGCCCCGGGACCCAGTTGGCCGTTTGGAGCACCAAACGAGATCTGTTCCCAAACCTTCTGGCACACGGCTTCTTTTCATGGTTCTTAACCCCTGGGTCCGTTTTCGTGCTTTTTCATAACGAAGGTTCGCGCACAAAAATTGGGCCCGGTTGTAGCGCCGCGACACCCCAACAGTGCCTGGCAACACCCCAGCGAGGCCCCGCGACACTCCCACTAGGCCCCGGGGGACGTTTAGGGTACCAAACAAGCTCTATTCGCAAAATCGTCTAGCACACAGCTTTTTTTTCATAGTTCTTAACCCCTGGGTCCGTTTTCGCGCTTTTTCGCGCCGGAAGGTTTGGGCACAAAAAGTGGGCCCCGGGGTCCAGGGGGCCGTTTGGGGCATCAAATGAGCTCCATTCCCAAAACTGTCTGGCACACGACTTTTTTTCATAGTCCCTAGGTCCGTTTTCGTGCTTTTTGGTGACGGATGGTTCGCACACAAAAATGGGCCCCATGGCAGCCCTGCGAGACCCCAACAGTGCCTAGCGACACCCCAACAATGCCGGGCGACACGCCAGCGAGTCTCTGCGACACCCTAACGAGGCCCCGCGACACCCCCGCAGGGCCTCGGGGGCCGTTTGGGTCACCAAACTAGCTCCATTCGCAAAACTATCTGGCACACGCCTTTTTTCATAGCTCTTAACCCCTGGGTCCATTTTCGCGCATTTTTGCACTAGAAGGTTTGGGGACAAAAACTGGGCACGTCGTCTCAGCTATGGCAGTGGGAGGACTCCAGTTAGCTTTACATAATAGGTTTCTTGTTTTAGATAATGTATATATTGTTCCTAAACTAAAGAGGAACCTAATTTCTGTAAAGTGTTTATTGTAATGTAAATATACTCTCTTTTAATGTGAATAAAGAGTTTATTCATAAAGATGGTGTTTTTATTTGCACAGCAAATCTGGAATCGAATTGATATGTGCTAAGGTCGTTAGCCATTAATTCTCTCCATAATACTGAATTGTTCAGAATTGTCGTAACTCAATCAAAATGTCGACGAATTTCAACAAAAGAAAATGGCCAACTTTGGCATTTATGTTTAGGGCACATCAATCTCAATAGGATTGAGAGATTAGTGATGAATGGACTTCTAAGTGAGTTAGAAGAAAATTCTTTACCAGTGTGCGAATCTTTCCTTGAGGGTAAGATGACTAAACGACCTTTTACTGGAAAAGTTATAGAGCCAAGGAGCCTCTTGAGTTAGTACATTCTGACCTTTGTGGTCCTATGAATGTGCAAGCCCGAGGTGGCTACAAGGATTTTATTAGTTTCACTGATGATTACTTCAGGTACGGGTATGTTTATCTTATGCAACGGAAGTATGAATCCTTTGAAAAATTCAAAGAGTTCAAGGCTGAAGTTGTAAACCCATTAGATAGATAGATTAAAACACTTCGATCGGATCGAGGTGGAGAGTTTTTGGACCCAGCATTCCAGAACTATTTGATAGAACATGGAATTATTTCCCAACTCTCAGCGCTAGGTACACCTCAGCAGAATGGTGTAACGGAGAGGAGAAATAGGACCTTGTTAGACATGGTTTGCTCGATGATGAGTTACGCTTCCTTATGGACTCATTTTGGGTTTCGTAGTGGAGATTGCAGTGTACAATACTCAACTGTATTCCCTCCAAGAGTGTTGCAAGAACACCTCTAGAGTTGTGGAATGGGCAAACTAGTTTACATCACTTTCACATTTGGGGTTGCCCTGCACATGTGCTTGAGGATAATCCAAGAAGTTGGAACCACGATCGAGTTATGCCTCTTTGTAGCTACCCCAAAGGTACACGAGGGGTTTATTTTTATGATTCGACAGAAAAATAGGGTGTGTTTGTTTCAACAAACTCTACTTTCCTAGAGGAAGATCATATAAGGGAGCACAGTCCACGAAGCAAAGTTTGTGTTCCGTGAGCTTTCCAAATGAAACTACTGAAACTTCAACAAGAAGTGGTTGAAGAGCCCTGCTACATCAACAAGAGTTGTTGACAGAAGTTCATCCAGTTGGTCGTTTCCACCTCAAAGTTGGGGGAACATCGACGTAGTGGGAGGGTTGTGAACCACCGTTCGATATCTGGTTTCACAAAAATCCTTGCTATGGTAACAGATGGCAACGTTGAGGATCCGTTGTTTTATAAGAAGGCAATGAAGGATGTTGACTGGGATGGCAACGTGATGAACCTTGTGTTTACAAGAAGATCATCAATGCTTCAGTAGTCTTCTTAGTGTTGTATGTAGACGATATCCTACTATTGGGAATGATGTAGGTCTACTGATTCAATTAAGAACTAACTAGCAACCCCAATTCCAAATGAAAGATTTGGAGAGGCTCAGTTTGTTTCTAGGTATACAGATCTTTCAGGATCGTAAGAACAAAGTGCTAGCATTGTCTCAGGCATTGTACATTGACAGATTTGCTCAAGTACTCGTGCAGGACTCAAGAGCGGCCTACTGCCATTCAGGCATAGAGTCACTTTGTCTAAGGAAATGTGTCCTAAGACACCTCAAGAGGTTGAGGAGATGAGACGAATCAGTCTCACCCAGTCCATTTTAATGTTGCTGACCCATTTACGAAGACTCTCACTGGTACAGTGTTTGAAGGTCACCTACAGAGTATGGGTTTACAGGATAGCTCGCGGTTGGACTAGGGCAAGTGGGAGATTTTCTTGTACTGGGCTTTTATGCCCTAGTTTATTGTTTTGTACTACGTTTTTTATACACCCCACTTCGCTTTAGGACAAGTGGGAGATTGTTGAGGTTGATGCCCTAAAGTCTCGTGTACTGTAGTTTGTAAACAGTTTGTACGAATGCTTGTGTTGTTAATATATGATATTTACTTCACATCTTGTATTTTTGCTCAGTTTCTTGTTTTATTTGCTTTACCACAAACCAATCAACATAAAATCCCTGGTTATATGTTTGTGACTCAAGCATGTATGTGGTGACATACAAGTGGATCATGTCTTGAGTGATATCCAAAATGGTCTGTAGTATATGGATATAGAAGGAAACCTTATCCTGGTAACGCTACGGATGCGGCCCACTTTGTGGAATGGTCACAAGTGTTGTGACTTGTCACAAATGATCTGATCCTGATCATTCGTGTTGGTGATATGCGAGCGAGGGCGTCCTATACAAAGAGTTTGTATAAGACCTGACCACGAAGTGTTAACGTCTCGTTATCGTTCATGATAGAGACTTCACTTCACTAGGATGTCCATAGGTAACATGACCTAATTCCTGAATGAGTTGGGAACTCCTGCCATTGAGGGTGATCCTTTGATTTGTATGGGTACGAGTGGCCAGTTCGCCAATTTAAACCTACCATTTTGGGGATTCGTCTGATTTGGGAGCTGAGAACTCAGCTGCACAAGATGGAATTCACTCCTTCCCCGAGGCAGGGGTAAGTAGATAGATGGCTCCCTTAAGGGCTAATTCCGGGGCTTGAACGATGTGGCACCACATACCTTCTCTTAGCCCGAGAGGTGTTCACACAT
>NC_052356.1:12945146-12950717 GCF_009727055.1 Benincasa hispida | reverse complement strand
TGCATCGTGTAGGCGATGAGATGCTCGTGGATCACTTAACCTGTCGTCACGCTACACAATCGCATGGACGATCAGGCTTCGCAGCCTCGTTGTCGTTTATGCGGTCATTTACTTATACTTCTATCATCTAGTGCACACTGAACAATCGTCTACCTGCAGAGTTTGCTACATGATGAAGACCTCCTGGCGGTTCAAGACCCGGTTCGCCTATGAACCGGTTTGCTCGATGAAAAATGTAATAGATAGGATTTTTTCATTCCGATTTTTGTAAAGGCTAATCCCGGTCTTTATTGTAATTGTTATAATTTAGAGAAGCATGATTTAATTATGTAAGAGCATGCTCATGCATCATATAATATAAGAGTTATATTTATGCATGCATAAAAAGCATTGACATGCATCATCTTTATATTATAATTGTTATAGTATAAGGGGCACCAAACGAGCTCCATTCGCAAAACTGTATGGGGCACCACTTTTCCTCATCGTTCTGAACCCCTGGGTCTGTTTCAAATTTTCGCCCGACGGAAAGTTCACGTACACTAGTTGGGCCCTAGGAAACCCTGCCAGACTCGATAGTTGTTTTGGGCACCAAACGAGCTTCGTTCTCAAAACCATCTGACGCATAGCTTTTTCTCATCATTCTGAACATCTTGGTCCATTTTCAAATTTTCGCCCGCGGAAAGTTCGAGCATAAAAATTGGGCCCTGGGAACTCCCGCTGGGCCCGATAGCTGTTGGGGCAGCAAACGAGCTCCGTTCCCAAAATCGTCTGGCACACGACTTTTTCTCATTGTTCTGATCCCCTAGGTCCGTTTTCAAATTTTCTCCCGCCAAAAAGTTGGTGCACAAAAATTGGGCCCCGGGGCACCCCCGCCAGGCCCNCTCCCTTAAGGGCTAATTCCGGGGCTTGAACGATGTGGCACCACATACCTTCTCTTAGCCCGAGAGGTGTTCACACATAGTTAGACTATGTTGTATTGTTCATTAGAGGAATCAGTGGTACTTAAGAAGTAAGATGTAACTACAGGGGCATAACGTAATTTGGCCCAGTTGTACTTAGGAGCATCTATGAAGGGTCATCGTACTCATGATTGGTTATATCTGATGGACATAGAAATATATATGTGGTAAGAAGAGTTCAGCTGTTGGTCTTTAGTGGAATGTCTGACAGTTAACGGATGGTGGATCTCGTGGCTAAAGAGTTTAGTCAGAGCTTTGAGCCACAAGTCCATTAGGTCCCCTGGGTAGCTTGGATAAAGTCGAGAACCAGTATTTGGGTTAATTTGAAATGTTCAAATTGACAAGAGGAAGTTCGATTATATATCATATAATTGGATTGGTTAATTATATATGATATAATTGGCTAAATGTATGAGATACATTATTTTGGAGCAAATGAGATATAAATATGATTTATATCGAGTAGAGGAGAAAATACTATAGTAGATATGTGATATCAAACTATAGGTTAATAATATAATATGATTATATTTATTAATTAATTAGTTAATTAATTATATGATAATTAATCCAAATTTCACGTTCGGACGTGGGTTAGTGGGGAGCGTCGGTTAATGTAACCGATAAATAAAAATGAAAAAGTTTTTTCATTTTGATCGTTCATCGTCAATCGCCCAAAAATTTTAGAGAGCGTGCGTTGGAGAATTGTAAACGATTGCTTAAGAAAATCGAGAGACTATACGATAGCACTCTCTGCCTAAACGGTCATCCTTTGCATGCCTAAACGATCGCATGCTATTTCCTACACGATCGGATAGCTTCTCTAAGCGATCGTATAGTGTGCCAATTTTACTAAACGATCGTGTACCTTTTCCTAAACAATCGTTCAGTAAATACTACACGATCGTGTAGCTCCTCCTAAATGATAAGCATTTCTGCTATGCGATAGTGCTTTTTCCCTCCCACTTGCTTATCACTTACACGATTCATGTTTCCTCCTTCCTCTACCAAATTCACCAAAGCCCACCCTTTGGACCTTGAGGCCCAAATTTTTTGGCGTGAATTTTCCGGCGGCGAAAATTTGAAAATGGATCTAGGGGTTAGAACGATCAGAAAAAACCATGCGCCAGACGATTTGTGTGACGAAGCTTGTTTGCTGCCCCAACGGCTATCGGTTTGGCGGGGGTGCCCCGAGGCCCAATTTTGTTCGCGAACTTTCCGGCGGGCGAAAATTTGAAACGGACCCAAGGGTTCAGAACCATTATTAAAGTCATGCACCATATGGTTTTGGGAACGGAGCTTGATTGCTGCCTCAATGGCTATCGGGCCCGGCGGGGGGTCCAGGGCACAATTTTTTTGTGCGAACTTTCCGGCAGGCGAAAAGTTAAAAATGGACCCAGGGGTTCAGAACGATGAGAGAAAGCCGTGCAACAGACAGATTTTGGAAATAGAGCTCGTTTGGTGCCCAAAACGGCTATCGGGCTCAGTGGAGGTGCCCCGAGGTCCAATTTTTGTGTGCGAACTTTCTGTAGGCGAAATTTGAAACAGACCCAGGGGTTCGGAACGATGAGAAAAGCCATGCGCTTGACGGTTTTGGGAACGAAGCACGTTTCTTATCCCAAACGGCTATCGGGCTCGGCGGGGTTGCCCCAAGGCCCAATTTTTGTGTGCGAACTTTTCGGCAGGCGAAAATTTAAAAAACGAACCCAGGGTTCGAAACGATGAGAAAAACTGTGCGCTAAACGGTTTTGAGAACGGAGCTCGTTTGGTACCCAAACGACTATCGGGCTCGACGAGGGTGCCTCGAGCCAATTTTTGTGCGCGAATTTTTGGCGAGCAAAAAATTTGAAAATTAACCTAGGGGTTTCTGAACAATGAGACGGTTTTGGGAACAGAGCTCGTTTGATGCCCGAACGGCTATCGGGCCTGGCGGGGGTGCCCCGGGGCCCAATTTTTGTGCACCAACTTTTTGCGGGAGAAATTTGAAAACGGACTAGGGATCAGAACAATGAGAAAAAGTCGTGTGCCAGACGATTTTGGGAACGGAGCTCGTTGGCTGCCCAAAAAGCTATCGGCCCAGCGGGAGTTCCCAGGGCCCAATTTTTATGCTCGAACTTTCCGCGGGCGAAAAATTTGAAAATGGACCAAGATGTTCAGAATGATGAGAAAAAGCTATGCGTCAGATGGTTTTGAGAACGAAGCTCGTTTGGTGCCCAAAACAACTATCGAGTCTGGCAGGGTTTCCTAGGGCCCAACTAGTGTACGTGAACTTTCCGTCGGGCGAAAATTTTGAAACAGACCCAGGGGTTCAGAACGATGAGGAAAAGTGGTGCCCCATACAGTTTTGCGAATGGAGCTCGTTTGGTGCCCCTTATACTATAACAATATAATATAAAGATGATGCATGTCAATGCTTTTATGCATGCATAAATATAACTCTTATATTATATGATGCATGAGGCTCTTACATAATTAAATCATGCTTCTCTAAATTATAACAATTACAATAAAGACCGGGATTAGCCTTTACAAAAATCGGAATGAAAAAATCCTATCTATTTACATTTTTCATCGAGCAAACCGGTTCATAGGCGAACCGGGTCTTGAACCGCAGGAGGTCTTCATCATGTAGCAAACTCTGCAGGTAGACGATTGTTCAGTGTGCACTGATGATGAGAAGTATAAGTAAATGACCGCATAAACGACAACGAGGCTGCGAAGCCTGATCGTCCATGCGATTGTGTAGCGTGACGACAGGTAAACGATTTACCTTGCATTACTAAGCGATCGTTTAGTCATGTACTAAGTGATGAAGCTTGTTGACCTAAACGATCATCTAGTGCGGTGTGTTTTAAATGATACACGAGCGTCTCATCGTCTAAATGATGCATGCAACCAGGTAAATGATTTTACCTTGTGATGGTAAGAGATTGTTTAGTCAGTTACTAAGCAGTGAAGCTTGCTGACCTAAACGATCGTTAGCGCACGTGCTTTAATGATACGCAAGCATCTCATCGTCTACACGATGTGTGTAAACCAGTTTAACGATTTACCTTGCAATGCTAAGCGATCGTTTAGTCAGTTATAAGCGATGAAGCTTGCTGACCTAAACTATCGTCTAGCGTGCCCGCACATTAAGCGATCCGCAGCATCTCATCGCCTACACGACGCGATACTCAGCGATCACGTACTCGATCGTCCACCCAATGCGACCAACTCTTGATCGCATTCCCCATCGTTTAACCAATGCGTTCATCAGCGATCGCGTACTCCTTCATCTTTATGATGCGATCACAGCGATCGCGTAGAACACCTTCTGTATGATGCTTTCAACCTAGATAGACTCCTTCCTTGAAGAGCCACAACGCTTGCCTAGAACTTTGATGAACACTCAAAACTTCAAACAAACTTTGAATATTGACTCGATAATGATTATAAATGCCCAAAAATGCAAGGAGTCTTTACAAACAATTGCAAATGTAAAAGGATCTAAATCAACCAAGGCTAATCATCCCGAAAACATCCATTAATCTGCACATCCATAGCAAATTTAACAATTAAACAGTGTAGAAATGCACCACCATGCATGAATGTATATGTCATTTGTTGCAAAGATGAAATCGAAGTATCAGAACCTAGCTCTGATACCAATTGAAGGATCTCATATCTAAGAGTCCATGAGTGCGTTGAGATTCCTTTCGATCCACCGTGAACGAAATACACATTATACATTCAACACATACAGTTATGCAAATAAACTCGAATTAATGCATGCTAAGAATAACAAAATCATAAGGGAAAGAGTTCCATGCTAGTTGAAGACAATCTTCAATCTTCAGAACTCCAACGCAGTGGAACTCTCCAAGTGATCTACCAACGCCCAGCGGAAGCATCGACTGTAGTAGCACGAACAACCGCGAACTCACGACTGCAACGGGGACGACACCACCACTAAAGATCCCCGGGTATTCTTAGAGTGAAAACACCAAAGGGTGGGCTTTGGTGAATTTGGTAGAGGAAGGAGGAAACATGAATCGTGAAAGTGATAAGCAAGTGGGAGGGAAAAAGCACTATCGCATAGCAGAAATGCTAATCATTTAGGAGGAGCTACACGATCGTGTTAGTATTTTACTGAACGATTGTTTAGGAAAAGGTACACGATCGTTTAGTAAAAATTGGCACACTATACGATCGCTTAGAGAAGCTATCCGATCGTGTAGGAAATAGCATGCGATCGTTTAGGCATGGCAAAGGATGACCGTTTAGGCAGAGAGTGCTATCGTATAGTCTCTCGATTTTCTTAAGCAATCGTTTTACAATTCTCCAACGCACGCTCTCTAAATTTTTGGGCGATTGACGATGAACGATCAAAATGAAAAAACTTTTTCATTTTTATTTTTCGGTTACATAACCGACGTCCCCACTAACCCACGTCCGAACGTGAAATTTGGATTAATATCATATAATTAATTAACTAATTAATTAATAAATATAATCATATTATATTATAACCTATAGTTTGATATCACATATCTACTATAGTATTTTCTCCTCTACTCGATATAAATCATATTTTATCTCATTTTGTCCAAAATAATGATCTCATACA
>NC_052356.1:12926363-12941898 GCF_009727055.1 Benincasa hispida | reverse complement strand
ATGCTCTTACATAATTAAATCATGCTTCTCTAAATTATAACAATTACAATAAAGACCGGGATTAGCCTTTACAAAAATCGGAATGAAAAAATCCTATCTATTTACATTTTTCATCGAGCAAACCGGTTCATAGGCGAACCGGGTCTTTAACCGCAGGAGGTCTTCATCATGTAGCAAACTCTGCAGGTAGACGATTGTTCAGTGTTGCACTAGATGATAGAAGTATAAGTAAATGACCGCATAAACGACAACGAGGCTGCGAAGCCTGATCGTCCATGCGATTTGTAGCGTGACGACAGGTAAACGATTTACCTTGCATTACTAAGCGATCGTTTAGTCAGTTACTAAGTGATGAAGCTTGTTGACCTAAACGATCATCTAGTGGTGTGTTTTAAATGATACACGAGCGTCTCATCGTCTAAATGATGCATGCAACCAGGTAAATGTTACTTTTACTTGTGATGGTAAGAGATTTGTTTAGTCAGTTACTTAAGCGATGAAGCTTGCTGACCTAAACGATCGTTCTAGCGCACGTGCTTTAAATGATACGCAAGCATCTCATCGTCTACACGATGTGTATGAACCAGTTTAACGTTACCTTGCAATGCTAAGCGATCGTTTAGTCAGTTACTAAGCGATGAAGCTTGCTGACCTAAACTATCGTCTAGCGTGCCCGCACATTAAGCGATCCGCAGCCATCTCATCGCCTACACGACGCGATACTCAGCGATCACGTACTCGATCGTCCACCCAATGCGACCAACTCTTGATCGCATTCCCCATCGTTAACCAATGCGTTCATCAGCGATCGCGTACTCCTTCAATCTTTATGATGCGATCAACAGCGATCGCGTAGAACACTTCCGTTATGATGCTTTCAACCTGAATAGACTCCTTCCTTGAAGAGCCAAACGCTTGCCTAGAACTTTGATGAACACTCAAAATCTTCAAACAAACTTTGAATATGACTCGATAAGATTATTAATGCCCAAAAATGCAGGAGAGTCTTTACAAACAATTGCAAATGTAAAAGGATCTAAATCAACCAAGGCTAATTCATCCCGAAAACATCCATTAATCTGCACATCCATAGCAAATTTAACAATTAAACAGTGTAGAAATGCACCCACCATGAATGTATATGTCATTTTGTTGCAACAGATGAAATCGAAGTATCAGAACCTAGCTCTGATACCAATTGAAGGATCTCATATCTAAGAGTCCATGAGTGCGTTGAGATTCCTTTCGATCTCACCCGTGAACGAAATACAACATTATACATTCAACACATACAGTTATGCAAATAAACTCGAATTAATGGCATGGCTAAGAATAACAAAACATAAGGGAAAGAGTTCCATGCTAGTTGAAGACAATCTTCAATCTTCAGAACTCCAACGCAGTGGAACTCTCCAAGTGATCTACCAACGCCCAGCGGAAGCATCGACTGTAGTAGCACGAACAACCGCGAACTCACGACTGCAACGGGGACGACACCACCACTAAAGAATCCCCGTAGTTGCCTAGAGTTGAACAAACCCCCGCCTAGCCCAATGGCCGTTTAGGGCACTAAACAAGCTCCGTTCCCAAAATCGTCTGGCGCACCACTTTTCCTCATCGTTCTGAACCCCTGGGTCCATTTTCAAATTTTCGCTCGACAGAAAGATCGTGTACAAAAGTTGGGCCCTGGGGAAACCCCGTAGGACCCGATTGTCGTTTGGGGCACTAAACGAGCTTCGTTTCCAAAACCGTCTGGTGCACATCTTTTGTTGGATTGACACCATCATGCAACGGAAGAGTTCATGATCCATAAGCATTCTTATTGATTAATTTTGGCAGACAAGAAACATGCTAAAAATAGAGTATAATGGGTTTCAAGAACATACCTTGGCCGAACAATCGAAATCTCTATTTCAAGCTTCTAAATCCTCCGAATCCTTGTGTAGACCACCACAAGATCTTCCCTGCTATCCTCTTGGTGCTCTAGATTGAGTTGAGGGACTTAAAATAAGCTGGAATCAAAGGGAATATGGAGAAAGCTCACTGAACCAACCTATTGAAGAACACCTTCTTCATCCAAAATTTTCAGCAAAAATTCAATCGATTCATCACTCAATTCTTCACTCCAATCTCTTCAATATATTGCAGACTATCATGCAAAGAGATGTGCTGCATGGGATGCAGCTCATGCTTGGAGTAAATCAAGAAAGAGGTGGTGGGTTCCTAGTGAGCAAGTTGAAGATGAACTTGAAAAACTCATTTTTCAAGTTTGTGTAATTTTTCAATTTCCAAAAATCTAATGCATGGGTTGCTAGGATGCAGCTCACACTATCGCGCAAGTCCATCGTTTAGCACGGACAATTCACTACACGATCGCTTAGCTCCATCGTCTAATGCATGAAGCCGATCATTTAGCACGCGCAAAAGGCAAACGATCATTTAATGCCATCACGTAGTGCTATTGCATAGAACTTAACGCATCGCTTAGCTGCCGCATAGAGGTAAATGATCGCGTAGTGCTATCGCATAGCAACTCAACGCATCGTTTAGCTCCTGATCAAAGATAAAACGCGTAGTAAGCAATCACTCAGGGCTAGCGTATAGCTCTTCATAACCAAAATAAGGTACCCAACCTCATTCATGTACCATAGATCATTTTGACTATTTACTCGAACCCGATCCACTCTTATGTCTCCATATAAAGTTCAGGTACTCATACAATAGTCATGTGTCTTAGTTTATTGGATTTAGACTTTCATACCATTTATGAGATCAATAACAAGTATATTGATAATAGAAAATTTTTATCATTTTACAAACTACGAGGTTTTAGGACATAAACCCCAACAATACTCCCATTTGGACTAAAACTCCAGTGGATCAATATATACAAATATATACAAGGTTGAGTTTACATGGAGAGAATAAAATGTACAAATACAATATACTAGGGCATCACAATACACATCAATTCTCCCGCTTGGGCGCACAGCTTTTTCTCATCATTATGAAACCCTAGGTCCATTTCCAAATTTTCACCTGCCGGAAAGTTTGTGCACAAAAATTGGGCCCCAAGGCACCCCGTCGGGCCCGATAGCCGTTTAGGGCACCAAACGAGCTTCGTTTCCAAAACCGTTTAGCACACACCTTTTCTCATCATTCTGAACCACTAGGTTCATTTTCAAATTTTCGTCCGTCGGAAAGTTCATTCACAAAAATTATATCCCGAGGCACCCACGACGAGCCCTAGTGAAACAAAACTCGTAGACCTAGTCCTACTAGATGACCCTCGAACACTTTAGTCGAGAGGGACTTCGTAAAAGGATCAGCTATGTTTCTTTTGCTGATTCGCTTACAGCAACATACTCAGCTTCGATTATGGAGTCTGCAATACAACTCTGCTTGATGCTTCTCCACACAACTGCTCCTCTGTTAAGAGTGAATACTGACCCCGAAGTTAATTTCCTCGAATCAATATCGGTCTGAAAGTCAGAATCAGTGTATCCAGTAAGAATCAGATCCTTAGGACCATACACGAGCATATAATCTCTCGTTCTCCGAATATACTTGAGAATGTTTTTAGCAGCAGTCCAATGGTCATGACCGGAATTGGATTGAAATCTGCTAACAATTCCTACGGCATAGCAATATCGGGATAAGTACACAGCATATCAAACTCCCAACTGCAGATGCATATGGAATTCAATTCGTCTCTTCAACTTCTTGAGGTGTCTTAGGACTCTGCTCCTTAGACAAGTGAATTCCACGCCTGAAAGGTAAAGATCTTTTCTTGGAATTTTGTATTTTATACGTAGACAATATCTTGTCTATATAAGATGCTTGAGATAATTCTAATGTTTTGTTCTTGTGATTCCGAACTATTTGGATTCCAAGAACATACTATGCTTCTCCCAAATCTTTCATTTGGAATTGTGAAGCCAACCATCTCTTAACGTCAGCTAGATATTCTACCTCATTCCTAATGAGTAGAATATCATCAACATACAACACCAGAAAAGTGACAGTTTAGTTAACGATTTTCTTGTATACATAGGGTTCGTCAACATTTTGTTCAAAACCATAAGATTTGATCGTAGCGTCAAATCTCATATTCCAGGATCTAGAAGCTTGTTTTAATCCATAAATGGATTGATTAAGCTTGCAAACTTTTTGCTCTTGACCCTGCTGTATAAACCCTTCTGGTTGAGACATATAGATACTCTCTTTAAGCTAGCCATTCAGAAAAGTTGTCTTGACATCCATTTTTTATATTTCATAATCATAAAATGTGCCTATAGACAAGAGTATTCTAATAGACTTTATCATGGCAACTGGAGAGAAGGTTTCTTCAAAATCTAACCCCTCTCTTTGGGTAAACCCTTTTGCCACAAGTCTAGCTTTGTAGGTTTGTACCTTACCAGCTTCGTCTCATTTTCTCTTGTAGATCCACTTGCAACCAATGGGTTTTACCCCTTCCAGTTGATCTACAAGATCCCAGACAAAATTGAAATAATAGATTCCATTTCAAGGTCCATGGCTTTAATCCATTGGTCTTTGTCCACGTCGTTCATTGCTTGATTAAAAGACAACAGATCCTTTAAACCATCATCTGGTATGATGACTTGAGTTTCAGTTAAACCCATGTATCGATCAAGCTGTTGCAGAACCCTCCCACTACGACGAGACATTCTCAACTCTTGAGAAGGATGTGAAGTATCAGTTTCATCAACAACTCTTGTTGACGAACCTGCTCTATCAACAACTCTTGTTCAAGGAGCTGCTCAATCAACAACTCTTGTTGATATGTTTTTCGTTTCTCTGGACATTTCTTCTATTACTTGCTTACTGTGAGGTTAATGGTTCTTTATATAATCTTCCTCCAGGAATGTTGCATTTGTCGATACAAATACTTTATCTTCCTGAGGATCATAAAAGAGACCACCTTTACTTTCTATTGGGTAGCCTACAAATAGGCATACTTTTGAACGGTGTTCTAACTTTTTAGGATTTTGCAGCAACACATGTGCTGGACAACCCCAAATTCTGAAGTTAGATGAATTTCCTTTACATCCTCTCCAGAGCTCGTAAGGTGTTTCAGAAACAATTTTTGAGGGAACCATGTTCAAAATATACACCGCAGTCTCAACTGCATGTCCCCAAAAAGAATTTGGTAACTGAGTGTAACTCATCATGGAACGAACCATGTCCAACAAGCTTCTGTTTCTCCTCTCTACCACATCATTCTGCTGAGATGTGCCAGGGGCTGTGAGATGAGACTGGATTCCATGTTCTATCAAATAGTTCTGGAATTCTATGTCAGTATACTCACCACCTCGATCCGATCGAAGTTTTAATCTTTTTACCTAATTGGTTTTCAACCTCAGCCTTATAATCTTTGAACTTTTCAAAAGTTTTAGACTTTTGGTGTATTAGGTAAACATGCCCATTCCTTGAATAATCATCTATAAAAGTAATGAAATATTCATACCCTCCTCTTGCTCTAACATTAAGAGGCCCACAAAGGTCTAAATGAATCATCTCTAGGGGTTCTTTGGCTCTAAGACCTTATCCAGAAAAAGATATTTTTGTCATTTTACCCTCAAGACAGGACTCAGATGGTGGTAATGAACTATCTTCCAACTTGTTTAAAAGACCATTCTTAACCAATATCTCAATCCTGTTGAGATTTATGTGACCCAGTCTCAAGTGCCAAAGATTGGCATTTAGAGAAATCTTCCTTTTCTTATGAGTCCCAGCAGTTTTAAACATCTCTATGTTCAAAATAGCTTTGACCTTAGTTGGTTTTAACATGTACAAGTTATTTTCTAATTTTGCAAAGCAAATCTGTTTATTTCCCATTTTGATGAACACTTCACCATTTTCGAAATAAACTTTATAATTTTGTTCTAGAAAACAGGAGACGGAAATTAGATTTCTTTTCATAGAAGGAATATAATATACATTTTTCAAATAAATGTATTTATCTCCTATAAATAACTTCATATCTTCCACTACTTTGGCTGAAACAATCTCCCCAGTCCCTACCTTAAAGATTGTTTCACCTTCTGTCAACTGTCTCTAGGAACTTGTTTCCTGTGAGATAGTACATACATGATTAGCGGCACCTGAATAAATTATCCAGATTTTATCGTTTTCCACTAAACATGCTTCGATAAAAGTAAATCATATTTATCATGTTGTTCGAATTCAGCATCCTCATCTACATAATTCATAATTTTAGATGAGTTGGGAGATAGAGGACAGTCTTCTGTTAAAACTCTGTTGGTATTATCAACCGCTAGTAATTTGTTATCAATTTGATTTTACTGTTATGTACATCGGAAGTGAGTATACTAGAATTCGACATGCTGATAAAATTCAAACACATTCTAATTAGCAAATTGTAACTAAATCCAAAGTCAAGTTTTAGCAAAAACTAATAATGTACCCATAACCATTATTGATCTGCAACGATATTTTAGTGAGTCAGAATATGTGCTACCGAGGGACAGTCATATACTCCTTCGCTAAAACAAACAATTTTGCCAAACACTATCCCCGGAATAACTCTTATTGCTATAGCCATTTAGTTATCGTTTTCGGTCAAGATCTTTATTAACAACTTAGTAATTCTTCTAAGTGTGACCCGCCATTTTCAGATCCTATAGGACGGTATGAATTTGCCTACAAAATAGAAGACAACATCCAAGACGGAACTATAAGACCCTCTTCATTTTACTGAAGCCTGGGTTGTTCCGAATCCAATGTTACAACCCTCCGTGGGGATAGTCGTCGTTAAACGACTAGCAAAGGGCCGCTTAAAGCTAACCAGCAGGTGCAACATAGGAATCTCACAGTTCAAACTAATGGAGGACACTGTAGGATATATTAACACATATCCTTCACCCACTTACTATGAACTACTTCCTCCGTTTACCTTGATATTGACTCATACAAAACACTCTCCGTAGGGAGGCCACTTCCAGGGTGAACGAAGCGTCATATGAATCTCACGCTGTAAACTATGTGGAGACCTGGCAGTTGAAATCTATTTATCATATAATATACTTATGTTTGAACAACTTCCTCTTATTCACTGAAATCTAGATTTGAGCAAAAAATACTTTCCGTAGGGAGGTCACTTCCAGGGTGACACGAAGTACAGCTTAAATCTTGATTGTGAACTCTTAGAGACGTGAGAGCTAAAAATAACGTATCATATCTGTTATTAATCTCCCACTAAACTTTTCTAATAACTCTATCATATAGAAGTTATTCAACTGCCACTGAATTGTTCTATTTTAGGTAGATTTATACTTAGGTTCTTTTCGGCTAATAAAACAACTCTAAGTCTATGTGGTTTATTCAAGTATAACTCTTATAATTGGATTTTAACCTACGATGTCTAGGTGATAAACCATTTTATCACCTCACATCACTCACATATGCTCATAAAACCGGTTACCAATGCTCAATTATTCGGCCATAATCCCCAGGTAGGAGGTGTTCCATAACCTATCAACTTAAGTACCCCCAGCCTTAGACAGGATTATATACCGGTTGAGTTTGTAACCTAGGTTTTATAAGTTTTAACAATTAAAACAGTTGGTCAACCTACGTGAGCATGCAACTGTTGTTTATGGATTTTAAATGTCTAACCCAATATTATAACAACTTATAAAACTTTAGACATGCTAAACATCCATAACATACATAAGGCATTCATATTTAATATAACATTTATATTAAATACAAGAAATCCTAACATGCATACTATATATGATAACAATTATAACATACTTTCAATGCATGTTACATGCTTCTTATGGTGGGATTTTAAATCTAAATGGCATACTATATGCACATACAAGATTTATTTAATTATAACATACATTAAATGCATAAATAATTAAACACAGACTAATATGGTTTTAGTTTTGGCAAAAAAACAAGCAAACAAAAGCCTAACTATTACAAATCAACTTTCGAACCGCTCCCAGACCGCTCAAACCGCTCCAAAACAAACTCAAGTAGCCTGAACCGG
Source organism: Benincasa hispida (assembly GCF_009727055.1). NCBI lineage: Eukaryota > Viridiplantae > Streptophyta > Magnoliopsida > Cucurbitales > Cucurbitaceae > Benincasa > Benincasa hispida. The sequence continues at coordinate 12,933,854 of NC_052356.1, read as the reverse complement.
ACCAGCCAAGAACCATTCGAAGCTGAACCGGACCAGACCACAAGAAAACCGGTCAAACCGGCATCCCTTGAACATGTTCAACATTTCACTAAGTCTCATCGTTTAGCAATGACGACCATCGTCTTGCATTTTGCCTAATCGTTTAGTAAATGCTACACGATCCTGTAGTATTTTCCTTCTATAGCATACTGTCATTGTCTAGTGCCAAAGGAAGCTACACGATCGCTTAGTGTCTCACACTATCGCGCAGGTCCATAGTTTAGCATGGACAATTTACTACACGATCGCTTAGCTCCATCGTCTAACGCATGAAGCCGATCGTTTAGCGCGCACGAAAGTCAAACGATCGTTTAATGCCATCGCATAGCATTCAACACATCGCCTAGCTACCGCACAAATGTATACGATCGCATAGCAACTCGACGCATCACTTAGCTTTCGCATAGAGGTAACGATCGCGTAGTGCTATCGCATAGCAACTCAACGCATCGTTTAGCTCCTGATCAAAGATAAAACGCGTAGTAAGCGATCGCTCAGGGATATCGTATAGTTCTTCATAACTATCGCTTAGTTCTATCGTATAGAACCAAACAATTGCTTAACACCATCGTCTAGCGCTGCATGTCATTGCTCAGTAACCGCCGTAGCTAAATGATCGCTTGGCTCCATCGTATAGAACATCATCGCGTCGTTCAGCATCGTAGGTAAGCGATTTGTTTAGTTCCATTGCATAGAAACTTCAATGTATCCCTTAGCACTTCGTCTATACGATCGCTTAGCTCCACATTTAAACGATCGCTCAGCGCTATTGTATAGCACTTCATTGCATCTCTTAGACCGCATCGTTGCTAAACAATCACATAGTACCATCGTATAGTAAATTCAACGTATCGTTTAGTTCCCACGCCAAAACTAAACAATCGCTTAATGCCATCGTATAGCAAATTGAACGCATCGTTTAGCTCCCGCAGGTACACAATCGTCTAGCGTTCAACATCACAACGACCAGCGCCCATTGCTATACGATCGTCTAGCTTTTCTTCACATTGTGTAGCGTCTAGAGCTAGACGATCGTTTAGCAACTGGAACCTCAGCGACGATAAGAACAGAAGCTAATTTTCTGGAACTACGACTCGGCCTCTTCGCTTGTTTCTCTGATTTATAGCTTAATTTCAACTCTAATGACTCCAAATAAATTACAAACTCTTGGGAACATATTAAAGCTCATCAAGCAAGAGCTAATTACAAATTTAAATGAGAAACTAAAGAGAATTAAACAGTCAAAGCTCAGAAAACCATATAAGTGCACTAGTTTCATATTTCTCATATAAATCACCCACCAAACAAAAATTAAACCGAATTGAATGCTTATTTGATGCTCTGATACCAATTGTAGGATTGTATCAACAGCAGCAGAAGCACAAGGATCATCTAAGCATTCAAATTCACTAATTTGGGCAAAATATAAAGTAGGCTTTTGCAGGAAAAATGAGTTTCAAGACATACCTCTTGTAGAACTTCTTCAAAGCTCCATCTCCAGTTGTTATCTTCTCTATATCTTATTGTAGACCACCTCAAGATCTTCCCACTATTCTCTTGGTGCTCTAGATTGAGTTGTGAGACTCAAAACAAGCTTGAATCAAGGGTAGAAGGAGAAATGCTCACTGTAGCAACCTTGTTGAAGAATCTTTTTTCAAACCAGTTTTTCTCTCAAAAACTCTATGGATTGTATGCCCGATTTTCACTCCAATCTTTTCATTATATTGCAGATCAACATGCAAAGAGAAGAGGGCATGAGTTGCAGCTCATGCTTGGAGAGGACAAGGCAATGTTAATGCTTCATGTGTGAGCTACGTAGGTGATGGATAATGGAAAAATCCATCTTGTGTTTTTGTTTTCCAATTTTTCCAATTTTATCTAAAAATCAAAATTTGATTTTATAAATCTATTTTTATTTTTAAATTGAAAATTTAATTAATTTCATAAATTAATTATTAAATAAAACTTAATTAATTTAATATCAAATATTAAATTAATTTTAACACATATCCATTTTTATATATTTAAATCATATTTAAATATATAAATTCTCCTATTCCGTTTAATTCTAAAATTAAACATAATTATATCTCATATAATTACTAATTCCCTTAATTCTAATTTGAACGTTTCAAAATTAACTTATCATGCTATTCTAGAGCAAGTCAGTTACGAGCTAGTAGGGGGACCTCGAGGACCTACAGATCATGGGCTCCAACGATCCGAGATTAATTGGCTAAACTCATTAGACCAAATTAATCCTCATTCATTAACTAATGGGTCATTCCACTAAAGCCGATAGTTTCACTCCCTTCACTGTAGATATATTATGTCCACATGATTTAACCATAATCAGCAAGTCGACCCTTCACAAGTTGTTTGTAATAACGGTTGGGTCAAATATTTGTTTTACCCCCGAGATTACATCTTATTCCTCAAGTCCCTAATGATCCTCTAATGAACAACTAGTTTGTGATCCAATCACCAAACCAAACTCTCTCAGCCCAGTGAGAGGGTAGGGCCCCTTGTTCAAGACTTGGATTCAGTACTTGAGAGAACAACCTATCTCTTATCCCTAAATCGGGTAGGCGTGAACTCCATCTTGCACTCTATGTCCCCAGCTATCTATCCAGTCTTACTCCTGAAATGGGAGGCGTTGTTGAGCCAACTCTCAACTATGCAAATCTAAGGACAATCTCGAATAAAGAGGAGTTCATAGTTAGCTCAAGATTAAGATCGAGTTACCTAGGTCATCTAGGTGAAATAGTCAGTCTTAAACAGTAAACAGCGTTATAAAGTAAGCGTGACTTATTTCTTGGTTCTGATCTTATGCAAACTCATTGCATAGGACGCTCCCAATCTTCATGTCATAACATGTACGAAAGAGGATCATATCGTATGTAGCACTTTACAACTCTTTGTAACAACTATAGAGTAGGCCGCATCCAATGTTGTTACCAGAATAAGGTACCCAACCTCATTCATTTACCATAGATCATTTTGACTATTTACTCGAACCCGATCCACTGTTATGTCTCCACATAAAGTTCAAGTACTCATACAATAGTCATGGGTCTTAGTTTATTGGATTTAGACTTTCATATAATTTATGAGATCAATAACAAGTATATTAATAATAGAAAATGTTTATCATTTTACAAACTGCAAGGTTTTAGGACATAAAACCCAACAATACTCCCACTTGGACAAAAACTCCATTAGAACAATATATACAAATATATACAATGTTGAGTTTACATGGAGAGAATAAAATGTACAAATACAATAAACTAGGGCATTACAATACTCATCAATTCTCCCACTTGGGCGCACGACTTTTTCTCATCATTCTGAAACCCTGGGTTCGTTTTCAAATTTTCACCTGCCGAAAAGTTCGCGCACAAAATTTGGGCCCCAAGGTACCCCCGCCGACAGAGCGCGATAATCGTTGAGGCCAACCAACGAAGCTTGCGTTCCAAAAATCGCTGGCATACGGGCTTATCTCATCGTTCTGAACCACCAGGTCCATTTTCAAATTTGTGCCCGGTCAGAAATTCGGCACAGCACCAAAAATTATGCCCTGAGGCACCCACGGCCAGAGCCGATAGCGTTTAGGGTTCAGAACGAGCTCCGTTCCCAAACTGTCTGGTGCACAGATTTTCTCGATTCTTCCTTGAAATCGTTTTGGGTCCGTTTTTTCCCATTTATCGCCCGCCAGAAAGTTCGCACACAAAACTTCGGCCGCAGGGCACCTCGCCAGGCCAATAGCCGTTTCGGCCACAAAAGAGCTCTATGCTAGAAATCGTCTGGCGCACAAATTCTTTCTCATCGTTTCTGAACCCCTGTGTCCGTTTTCAAATTTTCGCCCGCCGAAAAGTTCGCCGCACAAAATCTGGACACGGCACCCCCGGACGGGGCCACGATATCTGTTTGGGGCATATAACGAGCTCCATTTAAAAAATTGTTTGGGCACGACTTTTTCTTATTGATTCTGAACCCTGCAGGTCTGCTTTAAATTCTCGCCTGCCGGAAGTTCGCGCACAAAAATTGGGTCCCAAGGCACCCCCGCCGGGCCCGATAGCCATTTGAGGGCCACCAAACGAGCCATTCATTCCAAAACTGTTTGGCCACACGGCTTTTATTCATCGTTTTGAACCCCTGGGTCTGTTCTCTAAATATTCGCCCGCCGGAAAAGTTCATGCACAAAATTTGGGGCCCTAGGCACCCCCACAAAACCCGATAGCCTGTTGGGGCACCAAACGTAAGCTTCGTTTTCTAACAGCACCACTTAGGAATGACTTTTTCTCATCGTTCTGACCACCATGGGTCTTTTTTTAAAATTTTCGCCCCCTAGAAAAGGTTTGCACAGAAAAATTGGCATCGGGGCACCCTAGTCAGGCCAAGATAGCCGTTTAGGGCCACCAAAACGAGCTCTTTTTCCCAAAAATCCGTCTAGCCCACGACTTTTTCTCTTTGTTCTGGACCCCGAGGTCCATTTTTAAATATTTTCGCTCTTCGAAAAGTTCGGGCACAAAAATGGGCCCCGAGGGCACCCCCCACCAAGGCCCATATTTCCGTTATGGGGCACCAAATGAGCCTGATTCCAAAAATCGTCTAGCGCACGAACCTTTTCTCAATCGTTCTGAACCCTGGGTCGATTTTTCAAATTTTTCACTTCATCAAAAAGTTCAGGCATAAAAATTGTGGCCCCGGGGCACCCGCTGCTGAGCCCGATTGTCGTTGGCGGCACAAACGAGCTTCCGTTCCAAAATTTTTTGGGCACCGCTTTTTTCTCATCAATCTTGATCTGTGGCTCGTTTTTAAATATTTTCATTCCCGTCGGAAAGTCGTGCACAAAAAAGTGGCCACAGGCACCCCCGCCGAGCCCAATAGCCATTTGAGGCACCCCCGCCGGGCCTAATAGCCGATTTGGAAGCACCAAACGAGCTTCCATTTCCCAAAACCATTATGGTGCATGGCTTTTTCTCATCGTTCTTGAACCTTGGTCCGTTTTAAATGTTTTCGCCCGTTTTTGAAAAGTTATCGCACAAAATGGACCCGGGGCACCCCCGCTACGTCTCCGATAGCCGTTTGGGGCACCAAACGAGCTTTTGTTTTCGAAACCGTCTTGGTGCACGAATTTTTTTCTCAATCGTTTCTGAACCCTGGTTCTATTTTTAAAATTTTCGCTTGTTAGAGAGTTCGCGCACAAAAATTGCTGGTTTCCGGGCACACCCCGCTGGGCCTTGATAGCCGTCTGGGGCACCAACGAGCCTCTCGTTCCAAAATCGTCCGGCGCTACAGCATTTTATTCATCATTTCTGAACCCCTGATAGTCCATCTTCCAAATTTTGGTCCGTTCGGAAAAGTTTGCGCACAAAAAATTGGGCCTTTAGGGACAACTGCCGAGCCCAATAACCATTTGGGCATGAACTCCATTCCGAAACGCTTCTTGGATACAGCCTTTTTCCTCAATCATTCTGAACACCCTGAGTCTATTTTATCAAATTTCACCTTCCAGGAAGTTCTTGGCAAAAAATGTGCGTTCTCGGGGCACCCTGCCTGGTCCGAAGCCGTTTTGTGGGCACCAAACGAGGCTCCGTTCCCGAAAACCGCATCTGGCGCACGGCTTTTTCTCAACGTTTTGAACCCCTAGGCCATTTTCATTTTCACCCGCTTTGAAATAGTTTCGGCGCCACAAAACATTGGGACCCGGGACACCCTCACGAGCCCGATAGCTATTTGGGGCACCATACGAGCTCCATTCCCAAAATCATCTGGTGCACAACTTTTTCTAATCGTTCTGAACCACTAGCTCCGTTTTCAAATTTTCGCCCGACGGAAAGTTTGCGCACAAAAATTGGGCCCGGTGGCACCCTCGTCGGGCTCGATAGTTGTTTGAGGCCCCAAATGAGCTCCGTTCTAAAACCATCTGGCGCATGGCTTTTTCTCATCGTTCTGAACTCTAGGGTACATTTTCTAATTTTCGCCCATCGGAAAGTTCGCGCACAAAAATTGGGCCCCAAGGCACCCCCGCTAGGCCCGATAGCCGTTTGAGGCACCAAATTAGCTCCACTCCAGAACTCTGCAGCACGAATTTTTCTCATCTTTCTGAACCCCTGGGTTCGTTTTTAAAATTTCACTCGCCAGAAAGTTAGCACAAAAATTGCACCTCGGGGCACCTCCATCGGGCCTGATAGCCGTTTCGGGCACCCAATTAGGTTCCAAAAACCGTCTAGTGCACGATTTTTTCCATCATTCTGAACCCCTAAGTCTGTTTTCAAATTTTCGCCCGCCAGAAAATTCGCACACAGAAATTGGGCCACGGGGCACCCCGGCCGAGCCCGATAAAAGTTTGAGGCACCAAAAGATCTGCGTTCCAAGACCGTCTGGCGCACGACTGTTTCTCATCGTTCTAAACCCCGGGTCTGTTTTCAAATTTTCGCCAGCCGAAAAGTTCGAGCATAAAAATTTGGCCCTGGTGCACCCTTGCCGAGCCCGATAGCCCTTTCGGGCACCAAACGAGCACCATTCCCAAAACCGTCTGCGGCTTTTTCTCATCGTACTGAACCACTCAGTTCGGTTTCAAATTTTCACCCATCAGAAAGTTTTCGAACAAAAATTGGGCCCCTGGGCACCCCCGCCGGGCCCAATAGCCGTTTGGGGCACCAAACGCGCTCCATTCCCAAAACTGTCTAACACACGGTTATTTCTCATCGTTCTGAACACCTAGGTCTGTTTTGAAATTTTTGGCCATCGGAAAGTTCGCGCACAAAAATTTCAGAACGATGGAGAAAAGTCGTGTGCCAAGATAGGTTTTGGGAACGGAGCTCGTTTCGTGCCCCAAACGGCTATCGGGCCAGGCGGGGTGCCCCGGGACCCAATTTTTGTGCGCGAACTTTCTGGTGGGGCGAAAATTTGAAAACGAACCCAAGGGTTCAGAACGATAAGAAAAAGCCGTGTGCCAGATGGTTTTTGGGAACGGAGCTCATTTGATTCCCCAAACGGCTATCGGGCTCGGTAGGAGTGCCCGAGGCTCCATTGTGTTTGTATGCGAACTTTCGGCGAGCGGAAAATTTGAAAACGGACTAGTGGGTTCAGAACAATCAAGAAACCAAGCCGTTGCGCCAAAGTACGATTTTTGGGAACAGAGCACGTTGGTGCCCCAAACGGCGATTGGGCTCGTACGGAGGTGTCTCGGGGACCAATTTTTATATGCCGACTTTCACGGCGGGCAAAAATTTGAAAATGTCCCAAGGGTACAAAACGATGAGAAAAAGTCATGCCCGCCAAACGGTTTTGGGAGTGGATAGTGGAGCTTGTTGGTTGCTCAAACGGTTTACGCGGCAGGTGGGGTGCCTCGGAGCCTAATTTTTGTGCGCAAAACTTTCTGGCGGTCCGAAATTTTTAAAACAGACCCAGGGGTTCAGAACGATGAGAAAAAGCCGTTTG
>NC_052356.1:12876831-12926046 GCF_009727055.1 Benincasa hispida | reverse complement strand
AACCTTGGGTACATTTTCAAATTTCGCCCACCAGAAAGTTCGCGCACAAAAATTGGGCCCCGGGGCACTCTCGTCAGGCCTAATTGCCGTTTTGGGCATCAAACGAGCTCCGTTCCAAAAATCATCTAGCGCACGACTTTTTCTCATTGTTCTGAACCCCTTGGTTCGTTTTCAAATTTTCGCTCGTCGGATAGTTCGCGTACAAAAATTAGGCCACAGGGCACCCCCGCTGGGCCCGATAGCCGTTTAGGGCACCAAACGAGCTCCATTTCCAAAATTGTCTGGCGCACGGCTTTTTCTCATCATTCTAACCTCTGAAAGAAATCGAACATGAGGATTTTCATGAGCAGTAGAATGATCATTCCAAATTACAATTATATATGAACATTACGATTATAGTCATAAACAAAAACATATGGTTATGCATTAATTACAGAAATTACAGCATGATACTAAAAATGATCTGGGAGAAACGCTACACACATTTGTAGGCTCATCACCAAGTTCCTTGATCACGAATGCTCGCCAAGCTCCTTCCATTCATCCTTAGACTATAACATTTATAATAAAAGGATGATGCATGATAAAGCTTATTGCATGCAAAATATAACTCTTATATTTTGTGATGAATGCGTATGCTTTCAAGTAATTTCTTCATGCTATATTATAACATTTATAATACATGATGCATGAATAATTGCACAAGCTAAGGTGGGTTTTAAACTATATGTCAAACACTTTGCCATATAAGCATCATACATCACATGTATAATAAATAAATGTTGATGAAGCGAGTAGAATTTCCTTAAAATCACTAAATTAAAGCTAACTATTCCAATAACAAGGAGTCTTCGGTTCAAACAAGCGAATTGGGTTTTGAACCGTTCGGGCAAAGCAATGTGTCTCCAACCATAGTGTACTAAAATCCCCGTGATCATCTACACGATAAAACAAACGCTTCGCTCTATCGCTTAACAACGCTCCCAGAGCTAAACGATCGTTTAGCAAATACTACATGATCATGTACCTTTTACTAAGCGATGAAGCCTGAGGTATGCGATCCTTAGCACGCTCCGCACAATGCACGCCTTATGCAATCATCTAAATGATTATAATGTGGCAAAGCACCATCGCCTAAACGATCGCTTAGCTAGTGCCTCCGTATAGCATACGCACGATCATGTAGTTAGTAACTAAGCGATGAGGCTTACTAACTACACGATCTGTCTCTTATACACATCTAGATGTGTATAAGAGACAGGGTAGTAACTAAGCGATGAGGCTTACTAACTACACGATCGTCTAGCGCGCGCCTTTTACTAAACGATGAGCATCACATGCTCCCACTACGATCGTCTACCTCCAACGCCTACGCGATCGAGCAACCAATGCTACGCCATAGAGTAAACGATTTGCCCCATCACTTAGCATTAGTTAAACGATTGTTTAGTAAATATTACACGATCAGTTAGATAAATCCCAACGATCGTTTACCTTAGCGCTTGATCTTCTTCTTCATTGAGAACCGTATCTCCATGCTTCAAAACTTCATCACGAACAACTCGAAAAACTCAAAATCTTTGAATTATAGACTCGATTGCAAGTTAATTACGCCCAAAAACACAGGGGCCCGTACAAATTAACACTTTGTAATTGAAGAAAGCTTTAACTACAGGCAATTAAACCCGAAAACATTCATCAACTCCATCCACAAATGCACTTAACAATTAAATACAAATGCAAAAACCCACCAAGACTGTAAAAGAAGTTCAAAATAGACTTATAATTTGGAATATCATAACAATCTGGCTCTGATACCAATTAAAGGAAATTGAACACAAGGATTTCCATGAGCAGCAAAAAGATCATTCCAAATTACAATTATATATGAACATTACAATTACAGTCATAAACAAAAACATATGCTTATGCATTAATTACAGAAATTACATCATGATACTACAAATGATCAAGAAGAAACGCTACACACATTTGTAGACTTATCGTTAAGTTCTTTAATCACGAACGCTCGAACACAGCAACACAGCAACCTCGAACGCTCGTCCAACGTGACTGCTACACTGCACGAACACCGCGCACTCAAACTCAACGATCGCCTAGGTCACGAATACCCCAACAACACAAACGGCCTCCACAGAACCTCGACGGTGTCGAGTGGATTATGACACCACCGAGAAGGCTACCTTGGTATTCTCAGTGTGAAAATCCATAGGGTGGGCTCTGTGTGGACTTGGTTTGAGGTAGAAGATGGAGGAAACAACAATCGTGTAAACGATTGAGCAAGTGGTAGACGGTTGAACCTATTATATAGGTTGATGCCCAATCGTTTAGCAAAAGCTAAGCGATCGTCTAGCAAAAGCTATGTGGTCGTTTCGCTCATCGCTTAACTAAGTGTCTGTCACTTGCAAAACATTACACGATCATTTAGCTAGCTCCAAGTTGTCGCTTAGTAAATCCTATTTACTTGACAACTTCCGTGAGAAAATTTTCGAGAGAGAAAAATCTCAAATTCAACAATTTTCAACATTACTAAAATTAGGAAAACATTTTTCCTTTTATCTCATGGTTACCATGAAACCACCAATAACCTCCCACTCAATTGGTTATTAGAGAAAAAGAGTTAATTATCCAATATTTAATATCAATATAAATATAAATGATAACTAACTTACCATACTATATTTATAACCTATAGTTTTAATATTTCATCTTATGAAACATATAAACCATATCTCATTTTCTAATCCATGGCACTTAATATAAATCTCATTTACATTAATCCTCCATTAGATGTATCTCATACATCATACCGATCATATCATATTTAATCAAATTACCTCTTGTCAATTTGAACGTTTTAAATCAACACCAAGAACTAATCCTCAACTGAATCCATTGAGCTACCAAGGGGACCTATTGACCTGTAGCTCGAAGTCACAGGATCCACCATCCGTTAACTGCCAGGCACTCCATCCGCTAACTGACTAAATTGACTACCTTATGGACCTATGAATAACTAATTAAACTCTTTAGTCACATGATTCACCATCCGTTAACTGTCAGGCACTCCACTAAAGACTAACAACTGAACTCTCCTCACCACAGATATATTATGTGTCCATCTTAATCAATCAGAAATGCGACAACCCTTCACAGATCGCTTGTAAGTACAACTCAGCCAATAACCGTTATGCCCCTATAGTTACATCTAACTCCTTAAGTACCACTGATCCCTCTAATGAACATAAGTCATAGTCCTACTATGACTGAGTCCTCTCTTCCAAAGAGAAGTTGTAGCCACTATGTTCAAGCCCCAGAATCAGTCTTTAAGGGAACAATCTCTCTACTTATCTCTGCTTCAGGAAAGGAATGAATTTCATCTTGTGTAATGAGTTCCCAACTCCCAGATCAGACAAGTCCCCAAAAAGGTAGGCATGTTGAGTTGGCAATCTAGCCACTCTCACCCATACTAATCAAAGGACCACCCTTAAAGGCAAGAGTTCCCAAAACACTCAAGATTGAGGTCGTGTCACATATGATCATTTAGGTGAGATGTAAGTCTCTAGTATCAACGGTGTTATATACAGAGTTTAGTCATCTCGTGGTCCGATCTTATACAAACTCTTTGTATAGGACACCCCCGCTCACACATCTCCACATGAATGGTCAGGATCTACCATCTTGTAGTTTACAACACTTACAAACCTCTACAAAGCGGGCCATATCCGTAGTGTCACCAGGAACAGGTATCCCACCTTAATCCTTATACTACAAACCTATTTAGGTTATCACTTAAGGCATGATCCACTTGTATATCACATATACATGCTTAAGTTTTCTTAAGATAACCATGGAGCTTTGTTTATTGAATATGAGTAAATTCCAAAATGAAATAACAATTATTTTATTCATAAAACAATGTGTATCATTACAAACAATGAGACTCCGGGAGAATTAGGACATCAATCCCAACAATCTCCCACTTGTCCGAATGACCTGGGAGACTAATGTACAATACAATAAAAAAACATGTACAATATACAATAAACTAGGGCATACCCCAGTATCATCTCCCACTTGTCCTAGATAAGATACCGCATGTCTTGCAAACCCAGACTCTCTAAGTGACCCTCGCTTCTGTAACGGTCGGACGGTAGTAAAAAGTCATAGCAAACCCCGTAGCTACTTGTACTAAAAAACAAGTAAGCGTAATCGATTACCAGATCCGGGTCCTTATTTGACTCATAGTTTTGATTTATCTCTTTTAGACTTGGCTAGGTTAGATTCTTTAAGTAAAGAACTACTTGCCATCACGGATTATCAATCAATTATGTTCTTTGGAACTTCTGTGTCAGATGTTTTTAATCACCTTGATCAAAGTCAAGTTATTGATGTAATAAGCCATTATAATATAATGGATATTTTTTTCGTATCTTTGTTGCGAAGCACTGCAAAAGCTAAGGAGGCTTTTCTGGTAGCTAATTGAAGACCGAGACGCGATTCGCGCGGGTCCGCTTTTTGGGGAATATGGGTCGAAGCAATAACAAGAATCTTTCTAGTGGAACATCTTTCACAATCCTTGGAGAGATAATTCACACTTTAGCCGTGAGAGCCTTTGTAAAGGGATCAGCAATGTTGTGCTTTGATGCGATCTTCATGACTATAACATCACCGCGATGCACAATCCCTCTGATCAAGTGGTATTTCTGCTCTATGTGCTTACCCCGACGATGACTCTGAGGCTCTTTTGAATTTGCCATAGCCCCACTATTATCACAATAAAGAGTGATAAGTAAATCCATATTTGGAATAACTTCTAAATCCGAAAGGGATTACCTCAACCAAACAGCCTCCTTAGTTGCTTCACAAGCGGCTACATATTCGGCTTCCATAGTGGAGTCCGCGATGCATCCTTGCTTGATGCTTTGCCAGACTATAGCCCCTCCATTCAGACTACAGCCCCTTTATCAGTCTGAAAGTCAGAGTCTGTGTATCCTGTAAGGATCAAATCCTTATCTCCATACACGAGCATGTAGTCCCTCATTCTCCAAAGATACTTGAGGTTCATCTTGACCACCGTCTAGTGATCAAGTCTAGTGAAGTATAGGTAATCCGTCTCATTTCTTCAACCTCTTGAGATGTCTTAGGATATTGATCCTTAGACAAAATGATTCCATGCCTGAAGGGAACAAACCCCTCTTGGAATCCTGCATCCTGTACCTAATCAACATTTGATCGATGTACGATGCCTGAGACAGGACTAACCGTTTGTTCTTACGATCTCGAATTATCTGAATCCCTAGAATGTACTATGCCTCACCCAAATCTTTCATTTGGAACTAGGCAGCTAGCCATTTCTTAATGTCAGTCAAATACCCTACATCATTCCCAATGAGTAGGATATCATCCACATACAGTATCAAGAAAGCTACTGAGTTGTTGTTGATCTTCTTGTAAACACAAGGCTCATCAACGTTCTGATCAAAGCCAAATGACTTGACAGCAATGTCAAATCCGATGTTTCATGATCTAGATGCTTGTTTTAGCCTATAAATGGACCTATTAAGCTTGATAACTCTTTGCTCTTGATCAGAAACTATGAACCCCTGTGGTCGAGTCATATAGATGATCTCCTCAAGGTTACCATTAAGAAAGGTAGTCTTGACGTCCATTTGTCATATTTCATAATCATAAAATGTGGCTATGGACAGGAGAATCCGGATAGACTTGAGCATGACAACAAGTGAGAAAGTTTCCTCATAGTCAACTCCCTCAACCTGGGTATAACCTTTTGCCACGAGTCTTTAAAGGTTTGCACCTTGCCATCTACCCTCTCTTTCGCTTAAAGATCCACTTATACCTAATAGGTCTTACCCCATCAGGTGGATCAACAAGCTCCCATTTCCTAGTTCATGGCCTTAACCTATTCATCTTTATCAACATCCTCCATTACTTTCTTAAAAGACGATGGATCCTCGACCTCATCATTCGTAATGATGTTATGGGCTTCAGTCAAACCCATGTAGCGATCCAGTGGGTTCATAACCCTCCCACTACGTCGAGACAGTCTCAACTCTTGAGCTGGTTCACTAGATGTTCCGATCGCCCTGTTCAACAACTCTTGTTGAACACTCAGCAGTCTCAGTCTCACTGGAGATCTCATGCAAAACAAGCTTACCCTGTGGCTTATGATCCCTCATATGGTCTCCTTCCAAGAAGATAACATTTGTAGAAACAAACACTTTGTTCTCACTCGGATCATAGAAGTATCCACCTCTCGTTTCCTTGGGGTAGCCTACAAAGAGGCAAACCTTCGAACGCGGTTCCAACTTCTTTGGGTTAGTCACTAGCACATGTGTTGGACAACCCAAATCCTGAAGTGGCATAAACTACCTTTACAACCTCTCTAGAAATCAAAAGCTATTTCAGAAACACTTTTCGAGGGAACGTTGTTTAGGATATAACATGCAATCTCCACTGCAAAACCCCAAAACGAGTCTAGAAGATGAGCATAACTCATCATAGATCGAACCATGTTCAACAAGGTTTTGTTTCTCCTTTCTGATACACTATCCTGCTGAGGTGTACCAGGGGCCGAGAGTTGGGACGCAATCCCATGTTCTATCATATTATTCTGGAATTGGAGGTCCATATACTCTCCACCACGATCAGATCGTAGTGTTTTTATCTTCTTACCTAATAAGTTTTCAACTTCAGCCTTATACTCCTTGAACTTGTCAAAGGCTTCAGACTTACTTTGCATTAGGTAGAGATACCCGAATCTTGAATAATCATCTATGAAATAGATGAAATATTCATACCCACCTCGAGCTCTAACATTCATCGGACCACAGAGGTCTGAATGTATAAGCTCCAAGGCTTCCTTGGCTCTGTAACCTTTTCTAGTAAAAGGTCGTTTGGTCATCTTACCTTTGAGGCATGATTCACATACCGGCAAGGAGTTTTCTTCTAAACTCTTTAGAAGTCTACTTTTCACCAACTTCTCAATCCTATTGAGGTTGATGTGACCTAACCTAAGATGCCAAAGATGGGCGTTTTCCTTAGGAGAAACCTTTGAAATTTTAGCTGTTGTTGTCGTACTGAACATCTCAGTGTTAAATAAGGCTTTTATGACTAACGGCCTTAGTACATATAAGTTACTTTCCATTGAACCATAACCAATCTCCATTCCATTCTTAAAAATAAACACTTTATTCTTAGAAAAGGAGACGGCATAACCTTGTTCAATGAGACAAGAAACCGAGATTAAGTTCCTTTTAATATGAGAAACTACAAAAACATATCCAGTAACAGATAACATTTCTTGTCAACAAATAACTTCAGCCTGCCTACAGCAATAGCTAAAACTAACCTCACCAGCGTCGACTCTAAGAGTCATCTCTCCCTGTGGCAATGTTTGCCAGGAACTGAATCCTTGGTAAGAGGAACTGACATGATGGTAGTACCCAAATCAAGGATCCAGGTAGAATCATCATTCTTTACCAAATACGTCTCCAAGACCAATAAATCAAATTTACTGTCTTGTCTCCTCTTTTGAAGAGTAATGGGATCAGTGTCATAACAACTGACACTACTGGTTTTATCATCCATCCCTTTATGCTCGAAAAGTAAGAACTGACGTTCAAACAAATCTTGCAATGATTCCATGATCTCTCGTGTAATGATCATGTGCTCAACCCTTTTGGCCAAAACATCAGGTATGTTAGCTAAAATGTGAAGTCTGGCCAATGAATTAGCCTTCATCCACACCTCAAATGCATTGCGAACACTTTGCAATGCATCAAGGGTTGGGACTTGAGGACATTCCTCAACCATGAAAAACACGAGGTCGTTTGCCACGAAATACATTTCACACGATTCTTTCCACTGTATGTAGTCGATCATATTAAAAGCACCAAACGAAAATACTAACGAGTTGCTGAAAAGAAAAATACATTGATTGGTGGCGATTTCAAACCTCTCACCTCGAAAGAGACCCTTAGGGAAGGGCGTTGACCGCTCCGCATCGCGATGACGTTGCGACCTGTCTCTTATACACATCTAGATGTGTATAAGAGACAGGTTTCAAACAGTTTAATTCTCATTTATATATTTCTTTTTAAGTATAACAAGCTATTTTTATGTATTTCTATTGTTAGGATTGGTGTCATAATTCTCCCGGAGTCTCGTAGTTTATAAAATGTGCACATTGTTATGAATAAAATAAGAGTTATTTTATTTAACATTTACTCATATCCAATAAACAAAGATCCATGGTTATTGTATGTAAACTTAAGCATGTATATGAGATATATAAGTGGATCATGCCTTAAGTGATAACCTAAAAAGTTTTGTAGTATAAGGATTAAGGAGGGATACCTGATCCTGGGGACACTACGGATACGACCCGTTTTATAGAGGTTTGTAAGTGTTATGAACTACTATAGATGGTAGATCCTGACCATTCATGTGGAGACATGCGAGCGGGGGTGTTCTATATAAAGAGTTTGTATAAGACCGGACCACGAGATGACTAGTCTCTATATATAACGTCGTTGATACTGGAGACTTACATCGCACCTAAACGACCATAGGTGACATGACCTCAATCCTAAGTGTTTTGGGAACTCCTGCCTTTGAGAGCGGTCCTTTGATTAGTATGGGTGAGAGTGGCCAGATTGCCAACTCAATATGCCTACCTTTTTTAGGACTTTTCTGATTTAGGAGGTGGGAACTTAGTTACACAAGATGGAATTCACTCCTTCCCCGAAGAAGGGGTAAATAGATAGATTGTTCCCTTAAGGGTTTATTCTAGGGTTTAAACATAGTGGCCACATATTCTCTTTGGAAGAAGGACTCAATCATAGTAGAACTATGACTTATGTTCATTAAAGGAATCAGTGGTACTTAAGGAGTTAGATATAACTACAGGGGCATAATGGTTATTGGCCCAACTATACTTACGAGCGATCTGTGAAGCGTATCGCCCTGTTGATTCGTTGATATGGACACATAATATAACTGTAGTAAGGAGAGTTCAACTGTCGGTCTTTAGTGAAGTGCCTGGTCGTTAACAGATGGTGGATCTCGTGACTAAAGAGTTTAGTCAGTTATTCACGTACCATTGGAGCTTCGAGCTACAGGTCCATAAGGTCCCCTTAGTAGCTCAATGGATTCAAGTTGAGAATTAGTTCTTGGTGTTGATTTGAAATGTTCAAATTGACAAGAGGTAATTCGATTATATATGATATGATTGGTGTGATGTATGAGATACATCAAGTGGAGGATTAATGTAAATGAGATTTACATTGAGGACCATGAAATAGAAAAAGAACTATGGTTTATATGTTTCATGAGATGAAATATTAAAACTATAGGTTATAAATATAATATGGTAAGTTGGTTATCAAATATATTTATAATAATATTAATTATTGGATAATTATCTCTTTCTCTCTAATAACCAATTGAGTGGGAAGTTATTGATAGTTTCATGGTAACCTTGAAATAAAAGAAAAAATGTTTTCCTAAATTTAGAAGTTAATGATTGAGAGTGTCAATTCTCGGAAGTTCTCACAGTGGCTGTCAAGTGAATACGATTTACTAAACGATAGCTGAAGAGAGACTAGATAATCGTGGAATGACAATACACGAAAATCACTCAGCTTGCCGATAGCTAAACGATCGTGCAGTTTTTGCTAAACGATCATAGAGCTTCTTCTAAATGATTGGGCATCGTCTATACGATAGGCCTTGTCATCTCCCACTTTCTCAATCGTTTATACGATTATTCTTCCTCTGGTCTCGTCCTCTAACCAAGTCCACACAAAGCCTACTCTTCTGGATTCTCACACTTAGAATACCAAGGTAGTCATTGTGGTGGTGTCGTACTCAACTCGACAGTAGTTGAGGTTTTTGGAGGTCATTCGCTGTGTTCGTGGTCTTGAAGATTATTTTGTTCGTGGTCGCTGTGATCGTGCAATGTAGCGGTCGAAGTGTTCGAGCGTTCGTGATTGTCGTCTTGCTGTGAACGAGCGTTCGTGATCCTATAAAGGATTTTGAAGATGAGTCTTCAAAGGTATGTGTAATTCTTCCCTTGATCTTAGTAAAGCATGTTGTAATTTCGTTTTGTGCATAGTCTGTATGTTTCCATCTCTTGACTGTAATTGTTGTTGTTAAAATACGAATGAAATTTGGAACGTTCATTCCGCTGCTTATGGAAATCCTCATGTCTAATTTCCTTCATCTATATGAAAAATTGAAAGCATCGAAAATATGAAGAAAAAAAAAGTCCGAATTATTTTGATAACAATATGTATAAGATAATGAAAAAATATTTGATACAATTGAATTTCTAACAAACGTTTAAACAAATTGAAAGTTAATTAGATAAAAACAAATTTGATAATAAAAAATAAATTCAAATATAAATTGGAGAAAAAATCATGAAGTTTTTATTCGTTGTGATTAATTTGATAAGTAGTTAGATAAAATATAATTTGATAACAAAATATAAATTCAAATATAATAAAATCAGAAAATGAGCTTGTTTATTTACAATTACAATGTATTCATAATTTCATTTATTTAAGCTTCAATAATTACACTATATTTATAACTTTATAAACCACAAAACCTACGAAAGAAGCCAAACTCGTTGTAGAGGCATAGCAAAAATAGCAAGATTGCAAAAGTAAATACTTATTTGTTTGTCAAAAATACAAACTAATGGTATAATAATATAATAAGATGATAATGAATAAAAGATGATTAAAAACTATAAAAAATGATAAAACTTAAATGAAATATGCAGTTTATTAGATGATAATATGTATAAAATATTAAGTAAAATCCTAATTAGGATAAAAAATTTAATCCGAATTTAAAATTAAAAAAATGAATAAAATAATGTAAAATCTAAAGATACATTACAAATTAAAACCAAAATGGTGATAACAAAAAATTGAAGATTGATTAATTCTGATTATTTTCGAAGAGTGGTTAAATCAAATCAAAACTAGCTAATTTGATTCAATTAGGGAAAGAAAAATAAGGAACTGATTGGTTTAGTAGTTATCAAAATCTAATTTGAATATTAAAAATAAATTCAAATTCCAAAGGAGGGTAAAAATTATGGAATGATGCTCATTTTTAGTTTTGAAATTGGATATGTTAGATTATAGTATGATTAATTTGGTAATCAAACTGTCTAATTACGTTGTATTTATATCCCACTTATTAATCAAGCTCTCCACTATTTATATTTTGTTTATTAATAAAGCTATACACTTATACTATATTTAATATTCCAAACACACGAAACAACTATGGGCAAGTCAGATACTATCAAAATGTCAACTAAAATAATGACTAAATATGAAATATGTACAATTGAATCTAATAACATATACAAAACAATTTAAACCTTAAAAAATATGAAAAAATATCCAGTTAATTTATGAAGAATATGTATAAAATAATGAAAAACAATTCAAACATTTGAATAAATTTAAAATTTAAATAGATAAATGAAATTTGATAATATATGGATATCTAAAATATAAAATTGGTAGAAAAAATTGGATATTTAATTCAAGTGAGATTAATTCGAAAAGTAGTTAAACAAAATCTAAATTAAAAATAAAATATACATTTAAAGGTTATCTATGTGAGGAAAATCGAGAAGACGATTATTTTTAGTTTTTCAAATAAATTGATTGGATGGAAAGTGGAGAACTAAGATATCAACAACAAAGGCTACCAACTAGACATGTATCATGTATATTATACAGAACCCCGTCATTATTTATTATACAACAAAGGTTAGCTTTGTTATACAGAACCCCGTCATTGTTTATGATTCTATATTTATCATGTATTTGTAGTTTTATCAATAACAAAGGCTACCAACTAGACAGGGGTAAAATAAGGATTTGAAAATTTGTGGTCATATGTATGTCATGTGAGTTGCCATAAATCTTATTATTGTCATTTTCAAATCAAACTCTAAAATCTGTCATATGCTATAATTCCCCAATTTTAAGTACTAGTTTTTGAAAAATAATCAAATGACATTCTTTCTATAAAATAACTAGTCCTTTTTTTAGATAAAAATAACTAGACTTCAGAAAAATATTTTTTTTTTTTTTTTTTTGATAAATTTATAGGCGGAAATACCCATTAATAAAGATTTAAAAAGGAATCCAGAATGAAGGAGCTCTCCCCATTTTCCTTTAGAAATTGAAATTACGAGAGAAATTTAGATAAATGTATCCAAAGACTCATTAAAAAAAATAATTAAAATATCATTTTGACTCCCATACTTTAAAGTTTGTTCAATTTTAATCTGTATATTTTCAATTTTCTAATTCTAATCCCTATACTTTCAATAAATTTTAAATATCATTCCTCAAAATTAACTTTTCTCAAAATTTATTAGATAATGATAATAATTTTCATGAATATGCTTTCGAAGTTAATAGTAAAAATGCTATATAAATAACAAAAAGTTTTTCAAATTTATTTATTTTTTAAAAATCAACAATAAACTAGTATTTGAAAGTAAATCTAAGTTTTATTTAAAGTACAAGGACTAATTGGACATTTAAAATATATTGATTAAAAATTGAACAAATTTCGAAATCTAGGGACCAAAATGGTATTTCAACCTCATAAGAAATTTCAAAATTCAACCAAAAAATTGAAGGTCTCGTTTAGTAACTTTTTTTTTTTTTTTTTTTGAAAATGTAGGCCTATTTTCTTACATTTTCTTACAATAGTTTGCATTTTTGTTAAATACAAAAGTTGAATTCTTAACCAAATTCTAAAAACAAAAATAAGTTTTTAAAAACTATATTTTTTTTAAGTTTTCAAAAGTTTGCTTCATTTTAAAAAGTATTGATAAAAAGTAGATAATAAAGCATGGATTTAAAGGTGAAAGAAGTGTTTAAATACTTTAATTTAAAAAATATATATATATATATATATATAGTTACCAAACCCAACGAAAATGTTTGAAAAGTCTAATAATCATATGATCGAAACTCTCCAAAAGTTAATAGTATTTTTTTCTATCATTTAATCACTAGTATTTAATAATGGAAAACAAATCTTGTACATTAAGCCTTTTTAAAAAATATATATATATTAATGGGAATCTCTTACTAAAATTTTCCAAATTGGCGTTTCAACGTTTTAAATGTGCTTTCATATCCTATTTCTTTATATATATGTGTGTGTGTGTAACAAACTCATTAATTTCTCAAATGTCTTTTTCTCAAATGGGAACTTTGATTTTGCTAGCCTACCTTATAAACAAATTCTCATTTCATAACTACACTTATGCATGTCTACATTTTCAAACTAATGCCATATATATATATATATACACACATATATATGTATGTATGTATATATATATATATATTGGAAAAATAACTTTTTGAACTTAGATGTTGGATTTAGTTTCTATTTAGTTCATAAGTTAGAACAATGATCTCTAATGATCTGAGACCTTTTGAGTCAAAACAAAAAGTAAAATTTAGAGGGCTTATGCTTAAAGTTGATAATATCATATCAATGTAAAGATATATGAAAGTTTGTTGTCCATAACAAATGGTATTGAAGCAATGTCCTCGACTTAACCAATGAGTCTCGAAAGATATAAGTCATGGCAAATATTTGTGGTTGAGCTCTATTGAACTGGTGATATGCTCTAAAGAATAGGAGTTGACGTGGATAATGTTGAAAAATTAATAAAACTCAATTTATGATTATTCTAAAACAAACATACAAAATATTCAATATTTAGGATCTAAACATGGATGAAAAACCAAAATCTACAAGACATTGAGAGATGACCTAGAATTAGATCATAATTACAAAACAGATGTCGTTTTTTATCTTACTCGACTATGCAACTCATATTGGAATGGGTAGACCCTCACTATTAGAGAAATAAGAGAATAAAGAGACATAGTATTTTGGAAACCATAAACTTATATCTAAAAGTTGATTCTAGGGTTTCCATAGTTTCCTAAAACCAATGAGCGGATTTCTACCTAGCAGACCACACTTCTATATGAAAAGTTATGAGTCCATAATTAAGATCACACAGTATGTCAATTAAATAGTCTAGATGTAATTATTATTTAATTTGTTAGTCACATATAAATTAATTATTTAATCAATTCGATCGATAAGAGCTAAACAAATAGATGACTATTTGAAGAGGAGGCATTGATGATATATGCTTGATTCCAGAGAAGATTAATTGTTGCATATGTGATCAAAAGTTTTAAATTTGGCTAGATAAATGGGGAGAACCATGACCTATCTCTTATAGTTAAAACTTTTTGGGTAAACTCAAAAAGTGAAGTCATCCTAGTTTATGCCAAAAATGGAAATCAAGAAGGTATCATTATGTTAAAGTGGTTTGGCCTTAAATATACCATTTATGCTTCCTTAACACATACATAGAAGTTGCCTGAGTAGAAATTAAAGTATTTAACAAACAATATTACAAAATACAATTTTTAACTCCACTGAAAAAAAATGGCAATCATAATCTTTCAAGAAGATACATTTTTGCTCTATTATGTTTGGAATTTTTACTTTGAAGGCGATGACACTTTTGTCTCAACCTATGAGGAAAAATCGAAAAGGGTTAAAATAGCATTGTGGTTCCTATGTTTTGAGGTTTGTTCAATTTTAGTTCATACATTTTTAATTTTTCAATTTCTGAATCCATATACTTTTATTAAATCTTAAATTTACTTTCTCAAAATTAATATTTTGTTGAAATTGATTAAATGATAAATATAATTTTCATGCACGAAAAATATAATATGTGAATATGTTTTCAAAATTTATAGTAAAAATGCTGATAAATAATAAAAAGTTTTTCTTTAATAAAAAATCAATAATAAACTAGCAGTGGAGATTAAATTTAAAATTTATTAAAAGTATAAAGACATAAAATTGGACAATTAAAATTACCGAGATTGATAAATAAAATTTAAAATATATGAACTAAAATAGTATTTTTAACTTATAAAAAAAAACTAATGAATTAGGAATATGTTGGGTGGAAATGACCTTTTCGGGGTCAAAGTCATCTCGTCCATCATTTTAAGGTCTCCAAAAGATCTCTTAATTCCTCAATTTTCATAAATATAGCATAAGGTACATACATACCTGAATATAGGGATGTTCAAAAAATCCGATCGACAAAAAAATTGATCAATCCAATCTAATCCATACCGTTTGGGTTGGGTTATCAACTCATTTGGGTGGATTGGGTTCAAATAAATGAAAATTTTATAGGTTGGGTTGGTTCATGGGTTCACCTAATATAACCCAAACCAACCTGAATTTATTATTAACTTTAAAATATATTTTTTATTACTTATAACACAATTATTTATACATATATTGATTTTGATTTTATTTAATTCCAGTATTTTTTTAAAAAATTATTATTTAACAACTCTTAAAAGTAGTTTCTTTGCACCTTAGAATAATCAAATTAGATTTTTACGTATTTACGTTTTGCTTCTTTTTAGAACAAAATTTTAAATAAATGATCTGATTAATCCGAACCAATCCAACCGAAATATTTCATGGTTGAATTGGGTTGAGTTCATTTTTTAATAAGGGTTATTTGGGATGCCAACCACACATGATCTCTTGCAAAGAATACAATTGGATTGAGTTGAAATTTTTCTATTTTAATCGAGTTGAATAAATTTTTTTCAGATTGATCCAACCCAACCGACTTACTTACACATCGAAATATTTATATATATATATGTCTTTGTTTAATGTTCTTTTTTTAGGATGGTTATGATGTTTGTCTTTATTTAAAACTTATAGTAGGTATCATGAATATTTGGTTTTTAACATTTGAATATTAGGAGATTTTAGGCCTTGTTTGGTAGCCCTTCGTTTTTTTTTTTAAAAAAAAATTAAGTTTATTTCCTCCACATTCTTACAATAATTTGCATTTTTCTTAAGTATAATAGTTGAATTCTTAACCAAATTCCAAATTCTAAAAACAATTTTTTTAAGAGTAACAATTTTTTTTTTAGTTCTCAAAATTTGGCTTAATTTTTTAAATTATTGGTGAAAAGTAGATAAAAAAGGAATAAATTTGGAGGTGAAGGTAGTATCTATAGGCTAAATTTTCAAAAACAAAAACAAAAAACAAAATAGTTAGGATGGGGTCTTAGTTATTAGTCATGAGTTGTATATCAATTTAAGTATTTTAAATTAATAAAAAAATAATAATAATCTGACAATCCAATCCAATCCAACTTGAATATTAAGGGTTAGGTTGGAGACCATGTTTAAGTTTTTTGAGTAGCCAACTCGATCAACCCAAATTTTCGGATTTGTCTAAAAAAAAATTCTCTAATCTAACTCATGTATACCCTTAAAATAAACATGAATCATTATGTGTTTCAATGAAGTCGCCTCTCAAATCATATCTTGAAGAGTGAATAAATTAGAGAGAAACCCTGATAAACAAACACTCGCAAAAAAAGGGTAAATAGAATTAACGGCTTGTTTATTTAGGTATTTGAATTCTATTTTATGTTTTTCAGATTAGTAAATATGTATTTGATGAACAATCTAGATTCTATTTCTAAAGACTTCAAATTTTATGATCCAAACAATACAAATTCTGAAAACAACATTTTTATGTATCCAAATTTTGAATTTTAAATTTTAAAACAAAAAATTATATGAAATAAAGATAAACGATGTTAGAAATACAATATTCCATATTACAAACTCATTTCATTTTTAAAAAGTTTAAAATATGTCCTATGTAATATATTATAAAATATATAATATTACAAAAAAAATAATTATACAAAAAAATTAACATGATATATGTTCATAAATAAATTAATAATAGTTTAAAGTCAATATAATATTTAGTGGTAGATACAACTAGTCTTATGATTTATAAATATTGTATGGGATAAATTTAAAACATTTGTTTATATTAGAATTCAATTTGAGAATCTTTTACCAAATTAAAGACGAATATGAAAACATGAAAATACAACTTAGTTTTTAATGAATCTTGTCTTTAAATTTCTATTTTTAAATTTCTTATAGAACATAGCCTAACAAATCGTTGAAATAGACAAGCAAAATGACAGCTGAGAAGCAAAAGGAACCGACATACAAAAGGAAGCTAGAGATGAGAGGAGTAGAAAACAAATAACCATGAAAATTTGTGCTTTTCTTTTAAAAATTAAGTATTTCTATTCAATGACGGTTAATTATTGTCATAAATTGGGATAATGAAAAACTATGATACAAATTTTAAAACATGAAAATCTATGCTTTTCCACACAAAATACGCGCCTTTTTGGATTTTATGACACTTTTTTTTCTCTCATTTCTTAATTTGGTTTGCCTTTTGTGTTGAAAATTAATTTTTCTTGCATGTTTTGGTTCATTGTTCACAACAATTAATGCAACATTTTGAGAATCTTTTTGACATTGACTATCAATCATGTTCGGTTTCGAGTAAAAAAAAAATTGTAAAAGTAACTTTAAATTATGTAATTTGAAATACATACTATGAAATCATTTTATACCAAAGTAGACAATACAATATTAATGTGAACATATGTAAAGGTTCGTTGTTCTTAACATGTGATATCAAAGTCATGTCGAAAAAATCTTCATGTGCTGAACAAAAAAATTGTAAGCTTTGAAAGATATAGTCACAGTGGAGATATGTGATTGAGCTCTATTAGACTAACGATTTGTTCTACAAAAGAAGAATTAAACTGGATAAGAGCTAACAAGTCATCTCATCATTATTATTGATAATTAGAAATAGAGTGAGTTTGATTAGGGATGAAAGTGATAAGTTGAAGTAGAGGTCAAAATAACACTTACACACCAACTATCAAGTGAAAGAATTAGAGGTAATATATGGATTTAGCCTTTGATGAGAGAGGGAGAGAGAATGAAAAAGCAAAGGGTGGATGTGTTGGGATAGAGAAAGATGGAATGGTGATGAGGAGAGGGATAGATTAAATAAGAACAAATGGGTGGTTTGCATGCTAGAGAAAGGAATAACAACAAGTGAGAATCATGTGAAAGGGTGGAGTCTTTCCATCAAAAGATATAAAGACAAAACCTTGATAATGTCTTGCATGTAGGAGGGAAGAAAGTATATATGGATAGTTGCTTTTATGGATACTGTTTCAAAATTTTGCACGTTTTGTAAAAACCATGGAATACAAAATTGAAAATTTTTAATAGTTTCTTACTCGAATATCCCACCAATTAAATCTGTCATATGGTTGCTTCTCTGAATAATTTTTTAGATAGAAATAGTGATTGAAATATTCGTTAATTTATTGATATATTCATAAATTGGAAGATTTGACATCGACATTAGAGTTTAATGGACATGTTATCGATATCTCGTACAAATATTATCTATAATATAAAAAAATTAATATCAGTTTGTTTTTAAAACTAATATAGAGTGAAACTAATGCAAGAAAAGTGTGTGTAACCTAGACTAGTGAGAAATAATGTGTGATGACTGACGAGAAATAAATCAGAATATTTTGTGCAAAAAAACAATAGAGTGAGTACGCAAGGAGTGAAATAGCAACATTTTTTTAATATGTAATGTGAGAGAATCAAATTCTTAATCTTGAAGTTGATAGTATATGTTTTATACTAGTTGAACTATGCTCATTTTGACAACTAGCTAGCAATACTTGATAAAATATCTAATGATAAAGAGATAACTAAATTTATTTGACCCTATATAATAGACTAAACAATAAAAATGCTCACATAAATGATGTGTTTTTCCCCTAAAAAAAGGTTTTACTAACATTTTTGGTTGAGTGAAATTGTTAGGTTTGGTTAGTTGAAGTTGTGACGTGATGCTTCTGCTGCAGATGTTAGACGAAATGTTTTAATATTTGTAGTTTCTAACAATCTGTTGTTCTCTTAAGATACGGTTCCTGCAAATCTTTGATTTCCTCATCGGGAAGATTTTGACATTCCTTCTTTGAATTTATTTTCTCCTTTTCTGTGGAAATTAGAATTGTGTTAGGGTTTCCTTATTTGTTCTACTATGTATTTAAGAATTGTAATACTGATTGCTAAGGTTGGCAATTTCGTGAAAGAGATAGATGATTGTTGGTTGCCATGTGTGAAGCCTTGAGAGGTGGTTTCTTTTGTATCATTCGAGGAGAAGGCAGTGTGTTTATTGCCTTAATGTTCTCATAAAGAATATAGTTCAAGCCAATAGTGAAAGCGGAAGTGATTCCTAAACTTAAGGGGAGCCTAGGTTCATATAATGAAGTGATCTTTGCTTGAAAGTAAGAAAGATCAACAACATGCTGAGAAGGATTCTCTCACTTAGGGGAGCCTAAGTGTCCGACCACTATTGTATCAGTTCTCAGGAGGAGCCTAAGTAATATAGAGAAGGACTCTCGCGCAAGGAGAGCCTAAGTTGTTAATTCGAGAGTATAGCTAGACGTGTGTCATTGTGTAACTGTGTTCCCAGCTCCCCAATCAGACGAATCTCTAAAAATAGTAGGCTTGTTGAGTTAGCAACTGGCCATCAAAGGATTACCTTCATGAATAGGAGTTCACAACTCACTCAGGATTCAGGTCATGTCACATGTGGTCATCTTGGTAAAATGTAAGTCTATTATTAATGATGTTATATAAAGAGACTAATTATTTCGTAGTTTGGTCTTATACAAACTCTTTGTATAGGATACCCTGCTCACATGTCTCCACATGAATTATTAGGATTAGATCATTTATAACACTTTACAACACTTGTAACACCTACAAAACGGGTCATATCTGTAGTGTCACCAGGATAAGGTATCCAGTCTTATCCATCTACTATAGACCGTTTAGGTTATTATTTAAACAAGATCCACATGTATGTCTCTACATACTTGTTTAAATTGCATGAAATAACCTCGGTTCTTAGTTTATTGAACTAAGTATATGCTAATAAAACAACACTTATTTTATTAACAACAATATGTTTATACAGAGTTTATAAACTACGAGATTACAAAGAGATTTAGGACACCAATCCCAACAAAACGTCCCTGACCAAATTTCAGAATTGGAATTCGATCACTGTAGCTTTAGGGGATTAAGTTCTCGGGTTAAGACATTTTCGTTGACACAACCTTCGTAAATCAATATAAATAGATCTTTATGGGTTAAACCATGTAGTGTCTCCTTGCTAGAGAGAATAAGTTATCTCAAAATTTCCTTCATGCATTATTTATTTCAAGAAACTCTCGAAAGTCTTTGGTTTTTTTGGTTCAATAATAGTAATAAAGATATTGGAGAAGGATATTCTTTGATCACATGAAGTTAGACCACAAGGAGATAAGACCCACCAATACTTTCTCTAGTGAATTTGCTTAATCCTTTGATTTTTTGTTTAATACTAAATAGAATCAATGATAATCCAATCATTTTGCTTTGAATTCAATCATTCATTCCAAACTCAAATCCCAAAAATGGAAGTATGTAACACATATACCTAACACATGGATTAATTAAACCTTACTTGGTATATCCTTACAAATATGATGTATATATAAAACAAATAAAATCCTTTATCTCTAAATTTACTTTTGAGATATTTCATTTTTACGTTTAAAATTTGAAAAATGTTATAAGATTAAAATAAGCAAGAAAAAATGTGTGGATATGTTTCAAAATTTATAATAAAATATTAAAATAACAAAAAGAAAGTTTAAAAATAAATAATAAACTAACTAGTATGAAAACTAATTAATTGAAAGTATAAGGATTAAAATTATACCATTGATTTTTACCAATTTTTTTCTCCAAAGTGATGATACATCATCGGTTGGAGAGACACCAATGAAGAATGTGGGCATGGGATTTTCTTTAACTCGCAGCAGATTCAATGGTTATGGTGAAGGAGTTTGCTAACTGGTTCATGAGCACGTAGTGAGGTTGTTAAAGATGAGATCAATTGTGGCGTTTAGACATAAATTTATGGGTGAAATCCGGTGCATTATACCGAAAAGTCTATATTTATAGAGAAGATGAAGAAGGCAAAGATGATGAAGTATAAATGAGGATTTTGAGAGAGGATGAAGATGAAGAGAAGTAATGATCCATGGAGAGAGGGGAAGAAGAGAGAGAGGAGAGAGAGATTTTTTTTTAAAATTTGAATATGTACATAAAATAATTAGAAAAATACTTGATTAATTTATAAAATAGGACGAGAGACTTTTTAAACCTCGTTTTTAAAGGTGATGGACTAAAATGACTAAACTAAAACTTTAGAGGATGTTTGGGGTAAGGAGTTGGTTATTATACACTAAGTTATTATAATTGGATTATAATAATTTGTGTTTAGAGTGTAGATGATGTAAACTATTTTAGTTTGAGAAGAAAATAGTAAATACTATTAAAAAAATGGTAGAATGTAAAATAGTAAAAACAGTAGTAAATGGGAGTTTTGAAATAATGTCTACCGAATAGTATTTATTGTAGCAAGAGGTGGTTATTAGAGTCTTATGATAATTTTTGCTCTAAACGTACCTTTAAAAATCAAATACATCTATTCCTAAAAATTTGAGGACTAATAAGATAGTTTTACTATATATATATATATTTGTGTAAAAAGTACAAGTCTACCGCGTATTTAGTCTTTCAACCCTTAATTTATGACGTCTTTGATTTGTAAACAACCTCATTTAATTTCTCGATTGTCTTTTTCTCAAATGGGGAACCTCGATTTTGCTAGCCTATCTTATAAACAAATTCTCATTTCAAAACTACCCTTATGCATGTTTACATTTTCAAACAATATATATATATATATATATACCTAAAATAAATTAAAGTGTTGGGAACGATACTTTTTAGAAAATTGTCAAAAATAACACGTTAAATTTTTTATATTACAAAATTACCACCCTTTACGAGATTGACCACTGAGATTTAATTAAAAATATCAGTTTTTTCTAATTTATTGATTGTTTTGGGTACACCTCAGTACATTTGGAATAGATTATATTGAGATTCTACAAGTTTTTTAAAATATTACGTAATTTTCTCGAATCTTATATCAAATATTATATATTTTCAAATTTTCTCTAAATTCGGTTATTTTTATCAAATATTATATCAAAACCATTGTAATTTCTCAAATCTTTAACCCAATTTATAATTTTCAAATGAATTTACCAATTATCAAATGAATTTTTCTCAAGTGATTGCATTTTTTATTTTTAAAATTTTGAGAAAGATTAAATTTTGTCCAAAAAAAATTAAATTTTGTCAAAAAAAAATTGTAAGATATGGAAAATATATAAAATCTCGATATATTAGTCTCGAGATTCTATATATTTGAGCTTTCTCGACGAATTCTTGGGTAGCTTAACATCGAGATTCATATATTTGGGTTTTCTCGGTGATTTCTCACGCAGAATAACACAAAGATTCTATA
This sequence comes from Benincasa hispida, assembly GCF_009727055.1. Classification (NCBI taxonomy): domain Eukaryota; kingdom Viridiplantae; phylum Streptophyta; class Magnoliopsida; order Cucurbitales; family Cucurbitaceae; genus Benincasa; species Benincasa hispida. The sequence goes on along the minus strand of NC_052356.1, from coordinate 12,903,506 downwards.
TATTTCTCATATCTTACTTAATTTTTTGCAAAATTCGATTTTTCTTAAATTTTAAAAATCACAACTGAATCAGTTGAAAACCACTTGGATAGTTTGAAAATTCAATAGTGGAAAAAGAAATTAGACTAAAGATTTGAAACGTTACTTAAATATTTGATATAATATTTGGAAAATATAACTGAATTTGTAGAAAATTTGAAAATATATAAGATTTGTTATAAAATTTACCAATTTGATATAAGATCTGGGAAAGATTTCATAATATTTGAAAAAGTTAACAAAATCTCGGTGTATAAGTCGAGATGTACTAAGAAAACTCAAATCAATCGATAAGTTAGAAAAAGTTGATCTTTCAAATAAATCTCGGTGACCGATCTCGCCCGAGATGAACGGAGAAAAACTATTCTAACGAGTTCTAAAAAATTATGCTAGTTTTGAAAAGTGAACATTGAAGAGACTGTTTCTGACAATTTTCCTACTTTTTTCATCTTAGATTTTGAGTATAGTTTCTATTTAGGTCCATATGTTAGAACAACAATCTCTAATGATATGGAATCTTTTGGTGAATCCAAAAAGTAAAGCTTTGAGAGTTTATGCTCAAAGTTGACAATATCATAGTAATGTAAGGATATGTGGAGGTTTATTGTCCATAATAAGTGGTATGAGAGTAATGTCCTTGACTTAGTCCCGCTGAAAAATCATTGGGTGTCGAACAAAAAAATGATGAGCCTCCAAAGATATAAGTCAAGGTGTACATTTATGGTTGAGCTCTATCAAATTGGTGTTATGCTCTAGACAATAGGAGTTATTGGACAATGTTGAAAAATTAATAAAACTCAATTCTCTAAAATAATCATATAGAATATCTGATATCCAGATCTAAATATGGATGAAACATCAAAATCTACATGGCATCGAGATTACCTAGAATTAGATTATAACTAGATGTGATTTTTGGTATTCCTCAAATCGGAATGGATAGACCCTCACTATCATATGAGGAATAGGAGGCTGAAGAGGCATAATATTTTGGGGACCATAACCTTACATTTATAAATTGATCCTAGGGATCCCATAATTCTTTAAAAGTTAGAACCAATGAACAAATTTCTACTTAGCAGGTCACATTTCTATATGGAAAGTTACGAGTCCATAATTAAGATAACAAAATATGTCCATTAAATAATCCAATGTAATTATTATTTAATTTATTACCCACATATGAATTGATTATTAAATTAGTTCAAACCGATAAGAGCTAAACAAATAGATTTGATTGTATACTTTGTTCGAGAGAAAGATTAATATCGCAAATGTGTGCAAAAGTTTTAGATTTGGCTAGATAAGTGGGAACAACTATGACCTATCTCTTATAGATGAAATTTTTATGGGTAAACTCAAAAAGTAAAATCATCATAGTTTATGCCCAAAAAGGGAAATCAATAAGCATCATTATGTTAAAGTGGTTTGGCCTGAAATATACAATTTTATACTTCCTTAACACATACATGGAAGTTGCATTGGTAGAAATTGGAGCATACAATTTCCTATATAATTTGAAGGTGGTTCATTTTTTAAAAGAAAGTTTGTTCAATTTTAATCCATGAATCTTCAATTGTTCAATATGAATCTATATACTTTCAAAAAAAAATCTTAAATTAGTCCCTCAAAAATCAATGTTTGGTTGAAATTGATTAAATCATAATAATAATTTTCATACAAGAAAAATATAATATGTAAATATGTTTTCAAAATTTATGGTAAAAAATGCTGATAAATAATAAAAAAAAGTTCTTTTAATAAAAAAATCAATAATAAATTAGCAATTGAGACCAAATTCAAAATTTATTGAAAGTTTGAGAATTAGAATTAATTAAATAAATTTTATAAAATATAAGAACTACTTTTAACTTTAAAAAAAAAAAAAAAAAAAAAAAAAAAACTAGTGAATTAGTTTGGAAATAATCTTTTTGGGGTAAAAGAATCATCTCATCCATCATTTTAAGGTATCCAAAAGATCTCTTAATTCCTAAATTTTCATAAAGTACATAACTGAACACATACCAATCACACATGACCTCTTGCAAACGATGTGAAGTAAATTAGGGAATGTTGAAATGATTTGACCGTTCGAACGACTCGAACTACTTACCTCAAATCGTAGGAGTTGAGTTAGGTTGAATTTTATTCATTTTATTCGGATTGAATTTGGTTTCGAGTTAAATATTTTTTTTTCGGATTGATCCAACCTAATCAACTTACTTACATGTTGAGATATTTATATACATATTTGTCTTTGTTTAATGTTTCTTTTAGGATTATTATGGTGTTTGTCTTTGTTTAAGGTTTGTAGTAGATGTCATGAATATTTGATTTTTAGCATTTGAATGGCATAAGATTTTAGTTATTAGTCATGTGTTTTATATATATTTAAGTATTCTAAATAATAAAAAATAATAATAATCCGACAACCCAATCCAATTCAACCCGAATTTTAAGAGTTGGGTTGGATATCCTGTTTGGGTCTTTTTGAGTAGCCAACTCAAGCAACCCAAATTTTTGGGTTAGTCTAAAAAAATTCTTCCAACCTAACCCATGTACACCCCTATAATGAACATGAATCGTTGTGTGTGTCTTGATGAAGTTGCCTCTAAAATCATATCTTGAAAGAGTGAATAAATTAGAGAGAAACTCAAACAAACACCGCCAAACATGAGGAAGAGGAATTAAGGACTTTTTGGTTAGGAATTCGAATACTATCTTATATTTTCATATTAGCAAATATGTGTTTGACAGGCGATCTGAATTTTGTTTCGGAAGACTTTTCAGATTTTATGATTCAAATAATGCAAGTTCTAAAAATAACATTTTTATGTTTTCAGTGTATTTATATTTTGAATTTTAAAATTTAAAATACAAGATTATATTGAATAAAGATAAACGGCATTAGAAATACAATATTCTATGTTATAAACCCATTTCATTTTTAAAAAGTTTAAAATATGTCTTAGGTAATGTATTATAAAATATATAATATTACAAAAAAAATAATAAATACATATAAAAATTAACATGATACATGTTCATGAATAAATTGATAACAATTTAACGTCAATCTAATATTTAGTGGTAGCCACAACTAGCCGTATGATTTATAAATATAGTATGGGACAAATTTAAAAGAATTCAAATTTTGAATCGTCCACCAAATTAAACTCGTATATAAAAACATGAAAATACAACTTTGTTTTCATTGAATCTCTTGTTTTTAAATTTCTATTTTTAGATTTCCTACCAAGCAAAGCATCGGGAAACAATGTACAAAAGAAAGCCGGAGACGAGTGGAGTAGAAAACAAATAACCATAAAATTTGTGCTTTTCTTTTGAAAATTAAGGTCATGTTTGGTAACCATTTTGTTTTTTGTTTTTGTTTTAACTAAGTCTATGGGCACTACTTCTACCTCCAAATTTTCTTCCTTTTCTATCTACTTTTCACCAATGATTTAAAAAACCAAATAAAATTTTGAGAACTAAAAAAAGTAGCTTTCAAAAAGTTGTTTTTGTTTTAGGAATTTGGATAGGAATTCAACCATTGTATTAAGAAAGATGCAAGCTTAATTTAAAAAAAAAAAAAAAATCAAATGGTGGCGCCAAAAAATTGTTCCACTTTCTATCGTGTGGTATGTTAGGAGTGCTTAGAGTAAAACAGATTGGAAAATAAATTCTAAGTATGAGTACTATATTGTGCCTTGATGCGTCCAAATATGTGCAATGCGTCGGGGCGTTAGAGTTATACATAGAGAGCACACAACTCCTTTAAATGACGTTCAAGTTTTCCTAGATTAAACCCAAGTATAAATCTAATCTAGGTTTCTGGCAAGTCCAAGGCCGAACACAGGGATTCAGTTCACTAAACACAAAGAATGCGTTGTACTTGCAGTAGGGGTTTTCCTAAATAAATGCAAAAGATGTATTATTTACACTAACATGTTGTGCCTGTGCAATGTGATACAAAAGAGCTGAGTGGAAAATGATGGTTCATGTGAGAATGGAATTTTTGTAAGTGGACGTGCCGGTTAAAGATACTTGTACACAACTTATGTAGTGTGGATGAAATGGGATGGTTTGCTTATCTTTCTGTTCATGCGTTAGACTCCATTCAACATATCTCAATGCAGATGACATACAAATCTATCTCTAGATTATATGCGTCTAACTTAGAATGCAAGCAACACCAGTAAGTCTATCTCTAGCTGTACTAAGCGTTCTGCTTCATGCGACTTAGCTATTCTTTCAAACAACTAAGTTAAAGATGCTTTCACCAAGTTGTCAAGTTGGGTTAGGCGTTGAAACAAAATTACGCATGAAGTACTAATGCTTTCAACATAAACAGAAGACAAACAGTAGCAAAAGTGATGATCAAATATATGAACATAACAAAGGGTCAATGAGTCTTTACAAAGAACTATATTCAATCAAAATGATATGAAAATGATATTAAGAGAAAAAATGAGTCAAGCCAAAGAATAAAATCTCTTGTAGTTCTTTGGTTTAATCTTGTTGTGTACAATCACTTTAAAGAGCCGAGGACAGAGTATCTTTCTCAAGAATAACTTTCTCCACTCCCTGGCCGGCAGTGGTGATGGTTCTCAGTTCCTTCGATTATTTTACACCTCGGCACAGCTTGTACAGCTAAAACTAAGTCTAAAAATTTACAGAGAGTATGGAGTTTCTAATTGTCTCCTTAATTTTGGAGGGTCTTCAAGTATTTATAGGCGCTGGTCTCGTCCACTTGGAGGATGGGCTGCATTTAAATCCATGCCCTGGTCAGCATTAAATTCCATGTTTTGGTTGGCCGCCTGACCTCTTGGAGGCTTTTCAGACGTCGCCTGTTGCAGGTGCCCATGCTTGCAAGTGGTGATGTGACACAATCAGCCCAGAGTAACGAATCTTCTATGCGTTGAATTCCCTCCGACCGTTATGTTCTTGCGGTCGACGCTTGTTCTAATACGTGTTTGTCAGTTCTTGCATTGAAAATCCTGCAAAGTAGTGCGTTAGCACCGCGATAATCAGTGATAAACTATTAATTACATGAATTTGCTATTGTTCAAGTAAATCCAGGTGTGTTTCCATTAAAAATGAGGAGAATTTATCTATTAAAAACACCTAATTGATTTTTTTATAAGAGAAAGATAACTTGTCATTTTTTACAAAGTTATCAATCACCCCCAAATTGTGAACAATGGCTTGTCCTCAAGCATTCTAAAGTAATACCTTTTTATTTTCCTCAGCTTAGATACTCAATTCACCTCTCATCATATTCAAGTCATAAAAACTAAATGTAGAAATATACTTAGCTTACGCGTTTCTTAATAAAGGACTTAATATTTTGTTTCTAGAATTGCAGTAGGCTTCTAATATCCGCAACTCCTTTCATTTCTCAAAAACATTTCAATTCTTATTTTCTAAACCAGCAATGTCATAAGGATACTTTTATCTTTTAAAAACACAATAACAAACCATAGATTAAAAGAAAATGATTGCGTACTTATTTACCCAGGCATTGCTCCAGGTTATCACCATTTCGTTTTGGCTTACCCCCACCGTGGTGTCTATGCGATCTATCCAACTTACTGGGCTTGAAGAAACCCTATTTACAACTTATAACTCATATCTAAATTTTCATTCCTTTATTCAAAGGTATTAGTTTCTTTCGTTTGTGATCCTAGTAATAGAGGAGTTTTATAGTGGTCGCTGTTGTTCTATAAAGTGACATTACTTCGTTTTGTGTGCCGCCTCCCATCACGGGTGTCATGCAGACACCAACTAGCTAAGTGCTTCATAATTTTACGTGTTCCAACTAAAGCTCATGCCAATTGTTAAGATTTTCTTTTGAGAAAAAAAATGAGCAGAGAATACGGTTTGAATTCTACTTCTCTTTTTTTTTCATGTGTATATTCGTTTGATGCGTCTACACTCGGATTTCCCCCTATCTCCTAAATTTCGAAAAGAGCCAAATCCTCATTGCCTAAACAGAAGACCAAAGTTTTAAAAAAGTCTTTTGAAAAATTGAAGGAGTTAAGATCTAAAGCTTGCACACGTTAGCAAGTAAGAGTAAATCTTTTAAGAGAAGGTTTCACCTTTCTATTTTCCTCACTCGAATCTTTATGCTTTATAGTATTATATTGATATCATTGAGGTTATGCTAAGCACAAGACTTAGAAAAAAAAATAATCAAAGAACAAAAAAAAGTATGCCTGAAAAACAAACGCAAAGATTCGAAATGAATAAGCTTTTCAATTCATTCTTCATATTTAAACATAGATTCATTAACAGTAACAAAAGATGCTAAAAGAAAAACAACTCAATTTTACAAAGTTTTCTTTAACACAACGTCCCTAAAATATTTACTGGCTGCATTTAAGGTGCTATAATTCTCTGGTTATACTCTTTCTTCATAGGATCGTGCTCATCCAGAAACGGCAGGGATTCCCTGAGAAGTGCTGGTAATGGAGGCAAAGCAAACATACCCACCAAGACTTGGTTGATGTACTGCGTTGTGTACACGAACTGGTCTTGCATGCGTCTTGTTTGCTGCCTCAAGTAATCCCTTAGTACCCTGTTCTGTTGTTGAAGTTCTTCAATTGATGCAGCCAACAGTCGAAGTTAATCACTAATGGATGTTTTCAACTCCTCCAAGTCTATGCTGCTGCCTTGGGGCGCTGGCTCTTCTTATCCAACTAGGCCTTCGAATGCTTCCACGTTACTGGTTTCTAACTCAGTTGGCTAAAAAATTACTAGAGGTGGCATAAAGGTGTGAATTGGACTTTGGTGGGGCGAAGGAAATGATTGAGAGAAGTCTTGATCTATGAAAGTGGGTTCTTGCTTCGTTTGCTCAGGGCGCCTTGTTGGCTGGGCTGTTGGCGAATCATGGATAAACTCTAGAGAAGGTTGCACTTCCTCAGGTAAGATTGCTGGCTCAGCTTCAACTTCTTCATTTTCTGAAGCCTCATCGTTGTGTTCAACTATTATGACGCGTCGCTTCTTGGGGGCGCGTTCTGATGGTCAAGGTCTTCGTGTTACTTCCTTGGCTGGTGTTTTTACTCTTATTTTAGGGGCAGGCATGGGTTTTTATGGGGTTTTAGCCCTAGGCAGAGAAGTTTTGTCCGAAGAGTTTACAGGTTTCTTGGAGCTCTTGGCCAAAGCTTTCTCGGAGGTGGAAGGAGGTGTAGGGACGGCCAGACGCTGAGCAGAGGTAGCGCTGCCGTAAGAGGCTGTCGATTGGGTAGAGACGGGGGTTGATTTCCTAGGGTTAGGTGGTGGTGAACTCGAAAATGAAGAGAAGGAGAAGGAACTTACTGACGAATCGTTGCCTAGGCTGTAGCTTTTGTTATGAGAATCTAACCCGGATGACATTATTCACCGAAAATGCTGAGCGAGAAAGAAAAATAGAGGTTTGGTGAATCTGAGGTGCTAGGTTTTCTGAAGAAATAGAGGTTCGTAGGGATGCTGAGCAAGAGAGAAAAAAAACTTGTTCATAGGCGCAGTGGAGGAGGTTTTTTATAGGAGGGGAGGATGGTCGCGGCTGACGTCAGGCGGCGCTTGATGTCTGTAATTAATGCAAAGTGGAAGGGTCGCCTCGTTTAGCCAAAACACTCAAGTGTTTTGTGTTTTCGAGATGCGTCCCTTCACTGCCCCCTGCGTTAGACTTGTGTCTAACCCGTCCAAAGTTTTAATTATACACTTTTCTAAAAGAAAAACAATCAAAATTCCAAATTTTGTAAAGGTAAATCAATCAACTTACAACCTTCAAATAACTAAACTAACAAACTCAAACATAACTTAAAATACAAAATGCAAAAGAATAAGGTTGAGAGGCATCCCTGGAGGATGTGGCGTTACAACCGCAGAGATGCCTCAACGCGAGCTTCAACTTGTCTCGCGTAGCACAAGAGACGACTTTTGGCATTCCACTTCGTCTTCAAAGTACGGCTTAACCCTTTGGCCATTTACTTTGAATGCATCAGTGCCATCTTCTCGCATTAATTCCACAGTACCGTAAGGAAAGATCGTTTAAATTATGAAGAGCCCAGACCATCTAGATTTCAATTTCCCTAGAAACAGACGCAAGCGTGAGTTGAACAATAAAACTTTCTAACCAACCACAAGTACCTTCTTGCTGATGCGTTGGTCGTGCCAACGCTTTGTCTTTTCCTTGTAGATCTTGTTGTTTTCATATAGGTTCATTCGCCATTCTTCGAGCTCGTTCAGTTGAAGCTTGCGTTGAACGCCCGCCGCATCCGGATTCATGTTCAACTTCTTTACTGCCCAAAATGCCTTATGCTCCAACTCTACGGAAAGATGACATGCTTTACCAAATACAACTGAGTAAGAAGACATACTTATAGGCATTTTGTATGCAGTCCTGTAGGCCCAGAATGCTTTATCCAACCTCTGCGACCAATCTTTCCGCGTTATGCTAACGACTTTTTCCAGAATTGATTTGATTTCTCGATTGAAATTTCTGCCTGACCATTTGTCTGAGGGTGGTAGGCGGTAGCAATCTTGTGTCTGACATTATATTTTGCAAGTAATTTTGAAATGATGCGATTGATAAAGTGTGTACCTTCATCGCTTATCAGAGCTCTCGGCGTTCCATAGCATGTGAAAATATTCCTGATAAGAAATTTAGATACAGTAAACACGTCGTTTCTGGCACGGGCTACTGCCTCTACCCACTTAGATACATAGTCTACAACCAACAGGATATATTGCTAACACAAGACAGAGGAAACGGACCCATAAAATCTATGCCCCAGACATCAAACAACTCCACTTCAAGAATATTATTCAAGAGCATTGCGTCCCTTGAAGAAATATTCCCTGTGTGTTGGCAAGGGTCACAATTTTGAACAAACTCTCGTGCATCCTTAAAAAGGGTGGGCCAAAAGTAACCGCATTGAAGGACTTTCGTCGTAGTCCTTTGCCCAACAAAATGCCCACCATAAGAAGAATTATGACACTCGGCCAGGATGTATTGTGTCTTCTTCTCTGGGACGCATCGACGTAGTATAGATTCTGGGCCTAATTTGTATAGAAACAGTTCGTCCCAGAAATAAAACTTACTGTCATGGACTAGCCGTTTCTTCTACTAGAAATTGAAGTTTTCAGGGAACTGCTTGGTGGTCAAGTAATTAATTATATCAGCATACCAAGGTTCCCTGCCTTCAATTCTAAACAAGCTCTCATCAGGGAATGCGTCCTTGATGTCGTTTTCTTAGACTTGCATTTCTTGATTTTCTAGCCTGGACAGGTGGTCAGCCACCTAATTTTCTGTTCCCTTTCTATCTTGGATGTCAATGTCAAATTCCTGTAGTAGTAGAACTCATCTTATCAGTCTCGGCTTTGCATCCTTCTTGCTCATCAGGAACTTGATGGCTGAGTCGTCGGTATATATAGTAGTTGATGCACCAAGTAAGTAAGAACGAAATTTTTCAATACCGAATACTATAGCCAACATCTCTTTCTCAGTAGTTGTATAGTGTTTCTGAGAGTCATTTAATGTTTTGGACGCGTAGGAGATGGGATGTATCAAGTTTCCCCTCTTCTGCCCCAACATAGTTCCCACTGTGACATTACTCGCGTCACACATAAGAATGAAACGTTGCGTTCAGCCCGGTGCTATCAACACTGGGGCTGTTGTCAACGCATACTTCAAGGTTTCGAACGCGTCATCGCAGTCTTCGTTAAAAACATAGGTCTGGTTCGCCTCCAATAATGCGCTCAGAGGTCGCGCAATCTGAGAAAAGCTTCTGACGAACCGTCTATAGAAGCTGGCATGTCCTAGAAAACTTCTTCATGTTTTGACATTCGCTAGTAGTGAAAGTTTTACTATTACATCAATCTTGGCTTCATCCACTTCCAAGCCAGCCTTAGATACTTTATGCCTCAAAACAATTTCTTCTGTCACCATGAAGTGACATTTTTCCCAATTCAGTACTAAGTTTGTTTCCTCGCACCGAGCGAGGACGACTTCTAAGTTATCCAGGCATGACTGGAATGAGTCTTCAAAGACTGAAAAGTCGTCCATGAAGACTTTCACGGTCTTCTCCAGGAAATCAGAGAAAATGGCCATCATACAGCGTTGAAATGTCCCTGATGCGTTGCATAGCCCAAAGGGCATGCATCTAAATGCGAAAGTGCCAAAGGGACATGTGAACGTGGTTTTCTCTTGATCTTCCGGATCTATTAAATCTGGTTGTAACCAGAATAACCATCGAAAAAATAATAAAACTCTTTACCTGCAAGTCTATTGAGCATCTGATCGATGAAAGGTAGAGGATAGTGGTTCTTTTTAGTTGCTACATTGAGTTTTCGATAATCCATACAAATTCACCAGCCTGCAACAGTTCTTGAAAGAATGAGTTCATTGTTGCTATTTACTATCACGGTCGTTCCCCCTTTCTTGAGAATGCATTAAACTGGACTAACCCAACTGCTGTCGGATATCGGATAAATAACTCCCGCGTCCAGCCATTTCAGAATCTCCTTTTTGACCACTTCTTTCATAATGGGTTTAAGCCTTCTTTGAGGTTCGATTGACCCCGTCTTCCCTTCCTCCAGCCTAATTTTGTGCATACAATAGGATGGACTTATGCCACGAATATCTGAAAGTGTCCACCCTATTGCACGTGTATGTTTCTTTAACATCTGCAAGAGTGAATCTTCATTAGGCTTTGTGAGATTAGCGGAAATGATAACAGGCAATGTATTATTAGTTCCAAGAAAAGCGTATTTCAAATGTCTGGGTAACTGTTTTAATTCGAGTTCAGGTGGTTGTTCGAGTGAAGGACGCGTTGGCTTTGTCTGCCGCTCACTCAGACTCGNTAATTCGAGTTCAGGTGGTTGTTCGAGTGAAGGACGCGTTGGCTTTGTCTGCCGCTCACTCAGACTCGGCGACTCAGATTCCTTCAGGGTTCCCTCCAATGCGAGAAGTTCACATACTCGAAACTCTTCTTCAGTCAATTCAATATTGTTTAGCTAACAATCATCACTGTCTGAGAATTTTAATGCATTGAGCACATTAAATTTCACCTCTTCATTATCCACGCGCATGGTTAGCTCACCTTTATGCATGTCAATCAGAACTTTCCCAGTAGCCAAGAAAGGGCGTCCAAAGATGATTGGAACCTCCCTATCTGCTTCATAATCCAGAATAATGAAGATTACTGGGAATATGAGATTGTCAACCTTTACCAAAACATCTTCAATCATTCCCTTCCGGGTACTTAATTGTCCTGTCAGCGAGTTGAAGGGTGACAGAAGTAGGTTGTGCCTCGTCAATCCTTAATTTCTTAACAACTGAAAGGGGCATGAGATTGATGCTTGCTCCTAGGTCGCACAACGCATAACCCACATCTAATCCTCCAATTGAACAAGGAACTGTGAAGCTCCTTGAGTCCTTCTGCTTCTGTGGTAGCTTATTGCTTATTAATGCGTTGCATTCCTGCATTAGTGCTATTACTTCTTTGTTACTGACTTTTCTCTTTTTCGTCAAAATGTCCTTCAAAAACTTCACGTATGTTGGCGTCTGCTCCAAAGCTTCTATGAGTGGAATGTTGATATGCAGCTGCTTTAGGAGCTCAAGAAAGCGCTTGAACTGATGTTCATCATTCTTCTTCATCAGACGCCTGGGGAATGGTGCATTCAGAAGCACCTCCTGCTTTCCCACGTTAGACGTGTCGGTTTCCAAATGGCTTGTATTTTCTGGCGTTCTCTCTTCCTGATCCATTGTACATGTAATGCGTTCTTTCAAAGGACTATTGTTTCTTGGATTCATCTTTCTTTCTGCAAGGGCTCTTCCATTCCGCAACGTTACTGCGTGACATTACTCTTTCCCATTATTATTCCTAAGTGTCTCTGTATTGCTGGGTAGAACGCCTGGCTGCCTGCTTTTCAACTCGCTTACAATCTACCCCACCTGGAATTCCAGGTTTCTGATTGATGACACTTAGCTCTTCAGCATTGCGTCGTTCTGGGCTATATACTCCTTCAATAGGTTTTCCAACAGAGTTCCATAACTCGATGTGTGGTCGCCTCTATTGAAGGGATGTTGATGCTGTTGATGCATTTGTTGAAAGACAGGTGGCGTCCATTCCTTTGCTGATGGCTCGCGCCTGAGTGGTGCTCTTGCTGATTTCCTCCTGTCCAAGAAAAATTCGGATGGTTTCTCCATCCAGGGTTATAAGTATTAGAAAATGGGTTATTCTTGATGAAACATACTAACTGAGGGTTTCGAGAATACTCAGCATATGAGTGAAAATCTCTGCATCCCACACAGTTTACCCCGAGATGCCCTAATGCCTTCACTTGATTAACCTTCTGCTGGTTTGGTGCGTTACCTAGTGTTATGTTCTGTAGAAGGTTGGTCATGGTAGCCACTTGAGCGGAGAGTGTGGCTATTACGTTGGCATCAATAGAGTTAATGTTCTGAGATCTTCTTCGTCTGTCATATCTTCCATCGTATGTGTCATCTACCCACTCCATGTTATGTTTGGCAATACGATCTAATATTTCTTTAGCCTCAGTATAAGATTTTTCCATAAGTCCTCCGGCTGCTGCTACATCTACTGCCATCTGTGATGCCCTATTTAGTCCACCGTAAAGCGTCTCGATCTGAATAGTCAAAAGTAGTTCGTGGTTCGGACAGTTCTTGACCAAGCCCTTGAAACGCTCTCATGCAGCGCTCAAAGTCTCAATGTCTTCTTGTTCAAAGTTCATGATTTTCAGACGCCTCCTCGCGTTGGTGGTAGGTGGGAAGTATTTCTGCATAAACTTTTCCACCAACTTTTCTTATGTGGTAATTTCCCCAGGCTCTAATGAACTTACCCAATGCTTTGCATCATCTCGCAAAGAATAGGGAAACAAGGAGAGCCTGATTGCCTCTAGTGTGATTCCAAGAATCATAAAGGAATTGCATGTATCTAGGAAACGTTTCATATGGGCATGAGGATCTTCGCCACGGCTACCCCCAAATTGCCCAGCAGTCTAGAGCATTTGGAGGATAACAGATTTCATTTCAAATCTAGTTCCATCAGGCGTCAGATATATGATTCATGGAGAGAAATCATATAGCACAAGGGATGTGTACTCTCTCAAAGGACGTGTGCTGTTGTTTGCTATCAGGATTGGGTTCTGTGCAGTGTGTGCCAGTTGCCGATTTTGTTGTTCTTCCGCCAATGCTCCTTCCCTTTCTTGCTGTCTGAGTAATTGTTGCCTCAACCTTCGACGACGGTTGGATCGATTCCTATGCCGGAAGGTTCGTTCAATCTCAGGGTCGTATCTGAACTCATGAGTGTTCTCCCTGTTCATACACGTTCACAAGCTTAGGCGTAGCTTGTAATACTTCCCTTAATTGAAGTGTCCCTACAAAAAATACAAACGAAATTTTTGGTTAGTTCTTGTTGCTGAAGTCCCCGGCAACGGCGCCAAAAACTTGTTCCACTTTCTATCGTGTGGTGTGTTAGAATTGCTTAGAGTAAAACAGATTGGAAAATAAATTCTAAGTTTGAGTGTTGTATTGTGCCTTGATGCGTCCAAATATCTGCAATGCGTCGGGGCATTAAAGTTATACACAGAGAGCACACAACTCCTTAAAATGGCGTTCAAGTTTTCCTAGATTAAACCCAAGTATAAATCTAATCTAGGTTCCTAGCAACTCCAGGGTCGAACACAGGGATTCAGTTCACTAAACACAGAGAATGCGTTGTACTTGCAGTAAGGGTTTTCCTAAATAAATGCAAAAGATGTGTTATTTACATTAACATGCTGTGCCTTTGCAATGTGATACAAAAGAGCTGAGTGGAAAATGATGGTTCATGTGAGAATGGAATTTTTGTAAGTGGACACGCCGGTTAAAGATACTTGTACACAACTTATGTAGTGTGGATGAAATGGGATGGTTTGCTTATCTTTCTGTTCATGCGTTAGACTCCATTCAACATTTCTCAATGCAGATGACATACAAGTCTATCTCTAGGTTATATGCGTCTAACTTAGAATGCAAGCAACACTAGTAAGTCTATCTCTAGCTGTACTAGGCGTTCTACTTCATACGACTTAGCTATTCTTTCAAACAACTAAGTTAAATATGCTTTTACCAATTTGTCAAGTTGAGTTAGGCGTTGAAACAAAATTATGCATGAAGTACTAATGCTTTCAACATAAACAGAAGACAAACAATGGCAAAAGTGATGATCAAATATATGAACTTAACAAAGGGTCAATGAGTCTTTACAAAGAACTATATTCAATCAAAATGATATGAAAATGATATTAAGAGAGAAAATGAGTCAATCCAAAGAATACAATCTCTTGTAGTTCTTTGGCTCAATCTTGTTGTGTACAATCACTTTAAAGAGCCGAGGACAGAGTATATTTCTCAAGAATAACTTTCTCTACTCCCTGGTCGGCGGTGGTGATGGTTCTCAGTTCTTTCGATTGTCTTACACCTCGGCACAGCTTATACAGCTAAAACTAAGTCTAAAAATTTACAGAGAGTATGGAGTTTCTAATTGTCTCCTTAATTTTGCAAGGTCTTCAAGTATTTATAGGCGTTGGTCTCATCCACTTGGAGGATGGGCTGCATTTAAATCCATGCCCTGGTTAGCATTAAATTCCATGTTCTGGTTGGCCGCCTGACCTCTTGGAGGCTTTTCAGACGTCGCCTATTGCAGGTGCCCATGCTTGCAAGTGGTGATGTGACACAATCAGCCCAGAGTAACGAATCTTCTATGCGTTGAATTCCCTCCGACGTATGGTTCTTGCGTCGACGCTTGTCTAATACGTTGTTGTCAGTTCTTGCATTGAAATCCTGCAAAGTAGTGCGTTAGCACCGCGATAATCAGTGATAAAACTTATTTTACATGAATTTGCTATTGTTCAAGTAAATCCATGCGTTTCCATTAAAAATGAGGAGAATTTATCATTAAAAACCCTAATTGTATTTTTTAAGAGCAAAGATAACTTGTATTTTTTACAAGTTATCAATCACCCCCAAATTTGAACAATGCTTGTCCTCAAGCATTCTAAAGTAATTCCTTGCTATTTCCTCAGCCTTAGATAATCAAGTTTCACCTCTCATCATATTCAATCACAAAGCTAAATAAGATTTGAGAAAATATACTTAGCTTGACGCGTTTCTTAAAAAGACTAATATTTTGTTTCTGGTGCAGCATGCTTCTTATCGCAACTCCTTTCATTTCTCAAAACATTTCAATCTAAACCAGCAATGCGTAAGATGCTTTTTCTTTTAAAAACAAAACAAACACTAGATAAAAAGAAAATGATTGCGTACTTATTTACCCATGCATTGCTCCAGGTATCCCACTTTCGTTTTGGCTTGCCCCCATGGGTTTCATGCGAGCATCCAACTACTGGTGATAACCCTTTACAACTAAACTCATATCTAATATTCATTCCTTTTTTAATGTATAGTTTCTTTCTTTTGATAGATAGAGGAGTTTTATGGGACGCGTTGGTCTAGGTGACTTAACTTCGTTTTGGCTTACCCCCACGGGTATCATGCGGACGGACATCCAACTACAGCCAAGTGCCTGTTCCAACTAAGCTCATGCCAATTAAGATTCTTTTCTTTTGAGGAAATGACAGAGGAGTTGCGTTTGAATTTCTCTTTTTTTTTTTTCATGGCATATTCGTTGATGCGTCTACACTCGGATTTCCCCCATCTCCAAATTTGGAAACGAGCCAAATCCTCATTGCTAAAAGAGAAACAAAGTTTTAAAAAGCTTTGAAAAATTGAAAGGAGTTTAAGATCTAAAGCTTGCACGCGTTAGAAAGTGGAGTAAATCTTTTAAGAGAAGTTCAAGCCTTGTCTATTTTCCTCACTCTGATCTTATGCTTATGAGTTCATATAGTTGATATCATTGAGGTTATGCTAAGCACAAGACTTAGAAAAAAAATAATCAAAGAACAAAAATAAAGTATGCTGAAAACAAACGCAAAGATTCGAAATGATAACTTTTCATTCATTCTTCATATTTAAACATAGATTTCATTAACATAACAAAAAGATGTAAAAGAAAAAATCAACTCAATATTACAAAAGTTTTTCTTTAACACAACGCCCTAAAATATTACTGCGCTGGTGCATAATCTCTGCGTTATTCTTCTTCAGGGTTCTCATCCATGAAACGCAGGGGATTCCTGAGAAGTGCTGGTAATGGAGGCAAAGCAAACATACCCACCAAGACTTGTGATTACTCGTTGGTACACAACTGTCTGCATGTGTTTCTTGTTTGCTGCCTCAGGTAATCCCTTATACCATGTTCTGTTGTTTGAAGTTCTTCAATTGATGCAGCCAACAGTCGAAGTTAATCACTAATGGATGTTTTCAACTCCTCCAATCCTATGCTGCTCCTTGGCGCACTGGCTCTTTCTTATCCAACTACGCTTCAGATGCTGCCACGTTACTGGTTCCTAACCAGTGGCTCAAAAAATATTGGAGGTGGCACAAAGGTGTGAATTGGACTTTGGTGGGCGAAGAAATGATGAAGAGAAGTCCTATCTATGAAAGTGGTTCTTGCTTCGTTTGCTCAGGCGCCTTGTTGGCTGCGCTGTTGGCGAATCATGGATAAACTCTAGAGCAGGTTGCACTTCCTCAGCTAAGATTGCTAGCTCAGCTTCAACTTCTTCATTTTCTGAAGCCTCATCGCTGTGTTCAACTATTATGACGCGTCGCTTATTGGGGGCGCGTTTTGATGGTCGTGGTCTTCGTGTTACTTCCTTGGCTTGTGTTTTTACCCTTGGTTTAGGGGAAGGCATTGGTTTTTATATGGTTTTAGCCCTAGGCAGAGAAGTTTTGGCCGGAGGGTTTACAGGTTTTTTGGAGCTCTTGGCCAAAGCTTTCCCGGAGGTGGAAGGAGGTGTAGGGACGACCAGACGTTGAGCAGAGGTAGCACCGCCGTAAGAGGCTGTCGATTGGGTAAAGATGGGGGTTGATTTCCTAGGGCTAGGTGGTGGTGAACTCGAAAATGAAGAGGAGGAGAAGGAACTTACCAGCGAATCGTTGCCTAAGCTGTAGCTTTTGTTCTGAGAATCTGACCCGGACGACATTATTCACCGGAGATGCTGAGCGAGAAAGGAAAATGGAGGTTTGGTGAATCTGAGGTGCTAGATTTTCTGAAGAAATGGAGGTTCATAGGGATGCTGAGCAAAAGAGAAAAAAAACTTGTTCGTAGGCGCAGTGAAGGAGGTTTTTTATAGGTGGGGAGGATGATCGCGGCTGACGTCAGGCGCATGCAAAGTGGAAGGGTCGCCTCATTTAGCCAAAACACTCGAGTGTTTTGTGTTTTTGAGACGCATCCCTTCACTGCCCCCTGCGTTAGACTTGTGTCTAACGCGTCCAAAGTTTTAATTATACACTTTTCTAAAAGAAAAACAATCAAATTTCTAAATTTTGTAAAGGCAAATCAATCAACTTACAACCTTCAAATAACTAAACTAACAAACTCAAAATAACTTAAAATACATAATGCAAAAGAATAAGGTTGAAAGGCGTCCCTAGAGGATGTGGCGTTACAACCGTAGAAATGCCTCGACGCGAGCTTTAACTTGTCTCGCGTTGTGCAAGAGACGACTTTTGGCATTCCACTTCGTCTTCAAAGTACGGCTTAACCCTTTGGCTGTTTACTTTGAATGCATCAGTGCCATCTTCTCGCATTAATTCCATAGTACCGTAAGGAAAGATCGTTTTAATTATGAAGGGCCTGGACCATCTAGATTTCAATTTCCCTGGAAACAGACGCAAGCGTGAGTTGAACAATAAAACTTTCTGACCAACAACAAGTACCTTCTTGCTGATGCGTTGGTCATGCCAACGCTTTGTCTTTTCCTTGTAGATCTTGTTGTTTTCATATAGGTTCATTCGCCATTCTTCGAGCTCATTGAGCTGAAGCTTGCGTTGAACGCCCGCCGCATCCGGATTCATGTTCAACTTATTTACTGCCCAAAATGCCTTATGCTCCAACTCTACGAAAAGATGACATGTTTTACCAAATACAAATGAGTAAGGAGACATACCTATAGGCATTTTGTATGCAGTCCTGTAAGCTCAGATTGCTTCATCCAGCCTCTGCGCCCAATCTTTCAACGTTGTGCTAACGACTTTTTCTAGAATTGATTTGATTTCTTGACTTGAAATTTCTGCCTGACTGTTTGTCTGAGGGTGGTAGGTGATAGCAATCTTGTGCCTGACATTATATTTTTCAAGTAATTTTGAAACGATACGATTGATAAAGTGCATACCTTCATCGCTTATCAGAGCTCTCGGCGTTCCATAGCATATGAAAATATTCCTGATAAGAAATTTAGATACAGTAGACGCATCGTTTCTGGCACAGGCTACTGCCTCTACCCACTTAGATACATAGTCTACAGCCAACAAGATATATTGCTGACCACAAGACAAAGGGAACGGGCCCATAAAATCTATGCCCCAGACATCAAACAACTCCACTTCAAGAATATTATTCAAGGGCATTGCGTCCCTTGAAGAAATATTCTCTGTGCGTTGGCAGGGGTCACAATTTTGAACAAACTCTCGTGCATCCTTAAAAAGGGTGGGCCAAAAGTAACCGCATTGAAGGACTTTCGTCGTGGTTCTTTGCCCACCATAAGGAGAATTATGACACTCAGCCAGGATGCGTGTTATCTCTGTTTTAAGTTGTGGCGTGTGTCTAACATTTTTGTCTTTATATCTCTGTTTTAAGTTGTGGCGTGTGTCTAACATTTTTGTCATGACAGTCTGTTGTTATCTCAAAATGCGATTGTTACAAATATTTGCTTTCTGAAAATTTTAACATTCCTTCTTTGAATTTATTTTCTCCTTTTCTGTGGGAATCAAAATTTTGTTAGGGTTTCTTTATCTATTCCGCAACGTATTTAAGGGTTTTAATATTAATTGCTAGGGTTGGTGATTTCGTGAAAGAGATAGATGATTGTTATCCGTCATGTGCGAAGCCTTGAGAGGTTGTTTCTTCTGTGTCTTTCAAGGAGAAGGTTGTGTGTCTATTGCCTGAATATTCTCATATTGAGAATATAGTTCAAGCCTATAGTGAAGTTGGAAGTGTTCCCAAACCTAGGGGGAACCTAGGTTCATATAGTGAAGTGTTCTTCACTTGAAAGCAAGAAAGATAAATAACATGCTGAGAAGGATTCTCTCACTTGGGGGGAGCCTAACTATCTGTCCACTACTGTATCAGCTCTTAGGAAGAGCCTAGGTAATATAGAGGGGGAGTCTCACACTTAGGAGTACCTAAGTTTGAGAGTAAAGCTTGACATGTGTCATTGTTATTGTCAGAATCAGATAAGTACAACATTGTGATTATTTTACTTTACACTAGTCGATTTATCTTTCTTGGGTACACTACCTTCCAAATATAGGTGATATTCACCGAACTGGTTGACAATTGTTGTGCTCGATCTGTTCGCTTTATCCTCTTTTTACTGTGGTGTGTTAACAAGTGTTACAACATCTTATTTAACATCTTTCATCTAACCTAGCATTACCTTCGTGCATTTTTCAAAAATTTATTGTTTTCTTCAGATCCAAGAACGTAAAGGCGAGCAGTTCAGGCGCAACCATTTGACTCAAACACGAGAGAAGACAGTGCAGTGACAACATAGACGCGAAACCAGTGGCATGACAACTACTCAGACGCGAGACCAGGGGAAATCAGCGACGACAAGTTGTCAGAATGAAGACCAAGGAGATGCAGCTGAAAACAAAAAAAAATTAAAAAAAGGAAAATAACTAGAAAATGAGTTAACTTAGTCTGATACCATGTAAGACAATTCATGCCTTTTCCATTAGCATTAATCTCATATTTATACAAACGGATTTAACAATATTATATAAAATAAGGAACTAATAAACAAACCACGGTTACACACATCCTATATTTACATAATAAACATATGTATTCTAACTAGAGATGTCCACGGGGCGGGGCGGGCCGGGGATGCCATTCTCTATCCCCATTTCATTCTCCATCCCCATGAAATTTCCCACGGGGATCAAGGCGAGGATTCCTGCAGGAAATTCGCGGGGATCGGGTTCCCTGCGAGGAATTTTTTCCTGTTACTTTTTTTTTTTTTGTAAAAAGCCAATTAATTTAAATGATTAATGTGAGCAAATTTTAATTAAATAATTAACTTTATCACAAATTATTTATTTTGGTTAATTTTATATGACAATTTGAATTTAAAGATAAATTACTCAAATGTTAGCCTAAAAAAACTAATTAATTTTTTTAGTAGGAAGAAATAAATATAAATCAAATTATTCACATATATAATCTAAATTTAAACATTCAATTAAAACATATTCATTATTTTTTCCAATAAATAATCAAATTTGAAATTTAAATGTAATATTTATATAATAATAATAATAACAATAATAACATAACATTAAATAACAACATTTAATAACTATACTAAATAAATAATCAAATTTAAAATTTAAATGTAATATTTATATTATAATAATAATAACATAACATTAATCGGAGTGGAGCTGGGGCCGGGGGCGAGGACAGGGAATGCATTCNAATTTAAATGTAATATTTATATTATAATAATAATAACATAACATTAATCGGAGTGGAGCTGGGGCCGGGGGCGAGGACAGGGAATGCATTCCCCGTCCCTGTCCCCATTTAGCTCAAGAAAATTTTTCTCCCCCACTCTCTCTCTCATTCCCTGCCTAATCGGGGAATCCCCATCCCATTCAGGACGGGCCCGCGGGGCCCATAGGGAAATTGGACATCTCTAATTCTAACCGTTTCTTTAGTGTCTTGGTTTATGGTGGAGTTGGATCTAACTATTTCTTTTTCTTCAATGTTTTGATTTATGCCATTCAATTTGTGAGAGAGGAAGAAAAATGTTGTAAATTATGTTTAAAAGGAAAAAAAAAAGGCTCGAATGAGACAAGAAAGAAAAGAAACTTGTGTTTTTTACTTATGATAAAGAAGAAATTGATAGTGTTAACAATTAACATGTAGAATCAATTAGAATCTTAAGGATTCTAATTTCATTAATTGTAAGAAACAAGCATGCATGTTTATATTAGAAAATAGGATTTCATAAATTAACTTTTGTAGAACCTCCAATTGATGCAATTTCTCCAAAGATTCTTATCACGAACAACTTTTGGACAACTACAAGAGCCTTCTCTGTTATTATCTGGCCTTAGAATAGATTGTGGGATCCAAATTGATGAAAAAATTTAAGGGAATGTTCAGATTGCAAGGCTTATGATGTAAAGAACATGAAGGAACTTTTCTCTCCAACATTGCAAAGTTGCATGAAGAATTTTTAGTAAATTACACTTGCATTTTTATAAAATAAATTCATGCAATCAAATTACATAAAATAGAGACACCAAATCAAGCACCAAGTGAGTGAGATTGAGGGAAAACGTGGCATAAACCCACTTTCCATATCTTTCATTGTTTTAATTGAATTTTCACAAAATTCAATTCTAATTTGAATTTAAAAAATCCAAATTTCAAAAATGAATTTCACCTTTAAATAATAATAATTCAATAATTAATATTGAATAAAATTGATTTGTTTTAAATAAAATTAATTCTAATAATCAATTTTAAATAATTAATTAAATAAATCAATTAATTAAAATAATTTTATATCAAATATTAAATTAATGATTGGTACCAATTCCAAACATGAATCCTTATTCAAGTATATAATATTTAAATCATATTTAAATATTCACAACTTTCTAATTTGTTTAAATTGATAATTAAATATTTAATTATATCATATATAATTAATAATTCCCTAACCTGAATTTGAACATTTCAAATTCTCTCATCACTCTATTCTAAGGTTAGTCCATTTAAGAGTTAGTAGGGGGACCTAATGGACTTAAAGATCATGAGTTTCAACAATTCGAGATTAACCGGCTAAACTCTTTTACCCAAATTAACCAACATTCGTTAAGTACTGGGACATTTCACTAAAGCTCAGTAGCTGAACTCTCCTCACTGTAGATATATTTCTATCAACTTGATTTAACCATGATCAGCAAGTCAATCCTTCATAGGTTTTTCATAATTATAACTCGATCAAAATTACCGTTTTACCCTTGTAATTACATCTTGCTCCTTAAGTCTCCATTGATCCACTAATGTACAATTGGGTTGTGGTCTTATCATTAAACCGAGTCCCTTTTAGGTTAAAAAGATGATGGGACCCCTCATTCAAGATTAGGAGTAAGTATTTAAGAGAACAACCTATCTATTGTCCCTGAAATCGGGTGGGAGCGATGTAACACCCCACACATTTTTTTTAGTAATAATGTAATTTCAATAACTTTATTATTTGGAATTTCAGTAATTGTTATTAGTTGGAGGGCATTTTTGGAATTTTGTACTTCAAGTGTAAGTGTGGGAATTTAATTGTTGGCGTGAAATTATCCAATTCGAAATTCAAATTGAAAATTAATGGCAGGAATTAATTTCCTCTTGAAACGGAAAGAAATTTAATAGTATAAAACGGAAAGGAATTAAATGTAATTATATTTACTTCCTTTTTTGTTTTATTATATTATTGTTGTTGATGTTGTTTTTTTTTTAATAAAAAGTCAAACCCACCCCCCTTTTTTTCCTCACGTTCGTGAGCCCGTCCGACGCCGCCCAAAGCTGCCGCATCAGGTTCTTCTTTATGACCTCTGTCCACCACTGCTCAAGCGTCGTTCACTTTTGCCGTCACTGGATCTATCAATTTGAGTAAGATTTCTGCCGTTTAGGTTGTTTTCGGTTGATTTTTGAATACTCATTTACTTTTGGCATCAATTGGTTGATACCCATTGTGTTTCAACTTTGGATTCAAGTTTGTGAAGGTATTGAGGTGTTGTTCAGTGAAGTTGAAGTTTGTTTTAGTAAGTTTTGGGGGTTGATTCAAGAATTTCATTCAAGATGAAGAAGAGTTTGGTTTGCTAATTATTTGGACTTAAAATTGGAGGTTTGGAAGGTGAATTCGAATTGGACCACACCTTAGGCTTGATTAAGGATTCAAGAATTTCACAAAGATTCAATTGCTTTTTGGTTCGACCTAATGTCAAGGTAAGTAATCTTACTACTGGAACTGCCCACGGGCCAGACATTAGATGTATGCTAGCATGTTAAATGAAGGTTATGGCAGAATGACAGCATGAAAGATTGATAGTATAACTTGATTAAAATATGTTCTGTTACGAGATCCGAATTATTTATTTATGCACATAGGCACTTGAATGCTAGCATAAGATTGTATGTGATTCCATATGGTTGTATTTAATCTGTTGATGTTGAGGATTGTAAGACTAGTTACAAGGATAATTTTGACTGTTCTGAGATTTAATAGACCGTTTAGATAAGTTATACGAACATATGATAATATGACTGAAGCATGTTAATGTATGCGCATGATTTAGAATTTTATGAAATATATTAAAAGGACGATTGGGCATGACCCTAAATTATGAGTTAAGCGGCACTACTACGGAAATATCTTAAAGTTAGGTGAAAGTTAGAGCATTTTGTTGATGTGCTTATTGATGTGATTTATTATGAAAGTGTGTAAATTATATGATGTATTATGAAATTTTAAATGTTTGATTGTTACATGAGTTAGTGCATGAAAGTGATGCTCTAGAGTGGATCCATTAATACTAGATTAATTATGTATGTTGAGATTAACTAGCCTAACCTTGATCAGGAGATTTTTTAGAAGATTCATGATTAGGTGAATGTTATATATAATATGAAGTTAGATGCAATCTCTTTTCCTTTCCAGACTATGTGACTGCATGAAAATGATGCACGTCCAAAGACGCTAGTACATGAAAAAGATGTATTAGGGCTGGTGTGTATGAAAGTGATACATACCTAGAGGGTACTGGGGTATACGAAAGAGGTACACACTCAGTGGGTTATGTGTATACAAAAGAGGTGTATGCCTAACCATGTGTACGAAAGAGGTAGCATCCCTACATTTATAGAGAGGATCTGGGGTGTACGAAAGAGGTA
Organism: Benincasa hispida; assembly: GCF_009727055.1. Taxonomy (NCBI): domain Eukaryota; kingdom Viridiplantae; phylum Streptophyta; class Magnoliopsida; order Cucurbitales; family Cucurbitaceae; genus Benincasa; species Benincasa hispida. The sequence continues at coordinate 12,879,393 of NC_052356.1, read as the reverse complement.
CATACTCAGTAGGTTAGGTATATACTTAATCAGGTGTACAAAAGAGGTACACATTCAGTGGGTTATTTGTATACGAAGGAGGTGTATACATAACTAGATGTACGAAAGAGGTACATACTCAGTAGGTTAGGTGTATACAAAAGAGGTGTATACTTAACCATGTGTATGAAAGAGGTACACATTAAGTGGGTTATGTGTATACGAAAGAGGTGTATGCATAACCATGCGTATGTAAGAGATTGTGTTTCCTTCGGGATTCACCAGAGGTTGTGGGTCCTACGAGACTTACTAGAGATAGTGGGCATACTTAACTACAGTAGAATAGAACTCAGTTTTTCATGTATGTATGTGTCCCATGAGGACTAAAGCAATTTATATGTTTCACCAGAGGTAGGTATCTAGAGGACATAGATGCCCAGCCTGACCCCAGTAGTGGGGTTACTTACTGAGTATTTTATACTCATTCTTTCTCATGTTGTTGTTTCAGGTAAAGGTAGAGATGCACCGGCGATAGACAAGCGGAATTCGTGATCGAGCCACTAGGACTAGTTTTTACGCTTCCGCTCATGAGATTTAAAGTTCTTTTCATGTTCCTTTTAACTTTTAGTTTTGATGCTTAAAACTTACTTTTAAGAATTGTTTTTCAGACTTATTTATTGCCCTTTATGATTTATGGGTACCCTACTATTGTTTTAGTATTTGAATTTAATGAAAGACTTTTGAACTTACCTTATTTCATTAGCATTTATTTCGTCATAACCGAGTGTCGTTTTGAGTTCCATGCATGCATGTATTTAGTAACAGCCTAACTTAAGTCTTAGGGGGTCGGGTCGTTACAAGCGAATTCCATCTTCCAGGACTATGTCTCAAGCTATCTACCAAGTCTTACCCTTAAAATGAGAGGCTTATTGAGTCGGCGATATTGAGCCACTCTCACCCATGCAGATTAAAGGATAATCTTGAATAAACAGGAGTACACAGTTACTCAGGATTAAGATCGAGTTACCTTAGGTCACCGAAATGAAATAGTTTGTTTTAACAGTAAAGGGTGTTATAAAGAAATGTGACTATTTTGTGATCCGGTCTTATGAAAACATCTTTTGCATAGGATGCTTCCACTCGCATATCTCCACATGAACGATTATCCTAATGATTTATTGGCATATACTTATTTGGCTGCAGTTTTATTTTATCTTCGATTGATTTTTTAGTCTTTACCTAGCCTTTGACTATTTCCACACATCCAATTTATCTATAAGAAACACAAAATTAAAAGTTCAAGAAATATTTATAATATATTTTGTTAGAAAAAATTACCATTTCTGTTTCCGAATTTTGAAGAATGTGTTTAGTCCCTAAGTGTTTAAAATGTAAATTTTTCGTTATCCAGTTTTTAAAGAATATGCACATTTGATTTATAAGTTTTCAAAGGTTACATTTTTAGCCCATGAATTTTTAAAAATAGGTTTAAAAGGTCCATGCAGTTTTTTGAAAATTTAAAATTAGAAAAAAAATTAAAAAATTATCACTCTTTCTAAACTTATTTTTCAAATTCAAAATGTAATATAATTACTTAAAATAATAAAAAAAAATATTTCAAGGATCTTTTGAACATGTTCTTAAAATCTAGATGATTAAAAAGTTACATTTGGAAAACTTTGACCTCCTTTAATAACAATTTGATTTCTTCTTGTTGATTTTTGAAAATCAAATTTTTTTTTTTTTCAATTTTTTACCATGACTTACAGCTTTCTTAAGTAAAAGGATTGAAAATTTCTAGCCAAATCCCAAAATCAAAGCAAGTTTTAAAAAACTACTTAATTGGCTTATTTTTTAAAACTTTGATAAAAAGTAAATAACAGTATAAAAAATATAAAGATGGAAGGGGTCTTTATAAACTTAATTTTCAAGAACTAAAAAATAAAAACCAAATGTTTACCAAACATGGCTAAAAATGTATGTTTTGGAATCTCATCACACCCATTATTCAAAACTTGAGGGCTAAACATAGTATTAAATTTCCGCCAACATGTCAATATTTTCACATTTCTATAATTTCAACATTGATATAAGAGGTAAAATCAATAAAAATTAAGTAACAAAATGTGAACAATGTAAATATAATATAAATAGGGATGTCCACGGGGCGGGACGGGGATTCCTCGGGAGGAATTCGCGGGGATCGGGTTCCCCGCGGGGAATTTTTTTCCATTACTTTTTTCTTTTTTTTTTTGTAAAATGCCAATGAATTTAAATTAGTGAACAAATTTTAATTAAATAATTAACTTTATCACTAAATTGTTTATTATGGTTAGTTTTATATGACAATTTGAATTTAAAGATGAGTTACCCAAATTTTGGCCTAAAAAAGTTAATTAATTTTTAGTAGAAATAAATAAATATAAACCAAATTATTCACATACATAATTTAAATTTAAACATTTTAATTTAAACATATTCATTATCTTTCCCAATAAATAACCAAATTTGAAATTTAGATGTAATATTTATATAATAATAATAATAATAACATAATATTAGATAACTATAATAAATAAATAT
>NC_052356.1:12852513-12876808 GCF_009727055.1 Benincasa hispida | reverse complement strand
CTCCATCCCCGTCCCCGTTTAGGGAAATTTTTGTCCCCTACTCCCTCCCCCATTCCCTGCCTAATCGGGAAATTTCCGTCCCGTTCGGGATGGGACCCCGAATTGAACATCTCTAAATATAAATAATAAACGTGTTAACTTGTTTAAAAATCACAAAATTTGTATTTACTAATTTAAATTTACTTTTTTGACATTTTTAATGATTTTTTTAGAAATATCATCGATATCGATATTTTTATTCAAATTTTTGTAAAATTAAGATCTCGATTTTTCTATCGACATTTTAAATCTTAGCCTAAAAAGTAGTTTATTTTTTTTAAAAAATTTAGTGACTAATTTGTAATAATAATAATAATTAGAAAAAAAAAATATAGTGTGGGGTGGAGAATTATTTCAATTATCAACGTCGTTTTTCACGAGTCACGCATTCAGACACTACACACCACCGTCGTTTCTCCTTTCATTATCAATTACAACAAAATGGCACTTCTTGTAATTTTCGTCACATGCGAGGGACACTATCGTAATTACAACTACTTGAAACTCATATGTCACGGTATATACCCCAGGTGCCTGCGAAAAAACGTTTTTGTCGTTTTTAATTTTTCCACTCAGCCACTACAATTTTTATTTTCTTTCTTCATTATATTTATTTATTGTGGTTTATTTTCATATTTCAATTGAGTCTATCATTTTAGTCTCTATTTTTTTTTTTAACACTGGTATATTTAGTAATTTTTAAATGTCCTTTTTTATTCTAAATTGTTAGAAAAGTGAAAATTTTTGTTAATACATTTTTTTTTTAATTTTTAAAAGTAGAAAAATAAGAGAAACTATTTACACAAATAAAAAAATTTAATATTCTTTAATATAGGTCGATAGAAATCTATAATATCTATCTATATTTTTTTTCTATTTCTATAAATAGTTTGATATTTTTTCTATCGATAGAAGTTTCTTTTTTTTTTTCCCCTCTATTTAAAACAAAATTTTGGGTGCACTATTTTCCCCTTTTTATAGTGATGAGATAAATGAAAGGTAATAGGGTCAAAACAATTCCTTTTTTAGACTACGAGATATCAAAATGTTCCAACGTGAACGTAGCACAAGACATAGTGTTTGTACCATCAATCTGACCTCGAGGTTAGAGGTTCGATTTCTCCACTTCACACTTTAATTACAATACCTTTGCCAAAAAAAAAAAGTTAAAATATGTCTTTCAAAAATATAAAAATGCAAGCCAACATGAACGTAGCTCAAATGACATAATTTTGTACTATGAGGTGAGAGGTTCAATTCTCCATTTCATAAATCGTAAAAAAAAAAGAAAAAAAAGATACAAATATAGTGTTTGGTAACTATTTGATTTTTTAAACTAAACTTATAAACACTACCATATATGAATCCCTTTGTTTTGTTATTATTTTTATCAATATTTTTTTAAATTAAGTTTGAAAAACAAATTTTAGAATTTGACTAAAAACTTAAATGGTGGATGAAAATCATAAAAAAAGGGGTTGTTTTCATATGTAGTAAAATGATCAAAATATTTATAAATATAGTAAAGTGTCAATGTCTGATAGTGTCTATCATTGATAGATTATGTCATTTTGTTATATTTGAAAATATTTTAAGTTGTTTTGTTATTTAAAATAATTAAAAAAATAAAAATGAATATAAATTTTATAAACGGAAACTAAAAATAAAATGGATAAGAAATTACGCATTTTTATTTCAATTTTCATATTCAAAGAATTAATTTCCATGTAGGAAAATATTATTAATAATTCAAATACATAAAATCGTCCACAATTTTACGGGCGAAGTCTTCTACAACCACCAATTCTTCGTCTTCTCAGTCTCAGTCCTCCATCATTCTCAAATTTTCCTCTCAAATCGGAGGCTGATTTCTCTTCCAAATTCGGAATCTCAACCTTGTAAGTGATGTTTTCTCCACTTCTTTCCTTATTTGCTGAATTTTCCAGGCTGAATTTTAGGTGGTTTGCTGTTTTTTCTGTTTCTTATTACGGAATTTTTGTTTACTTTGACAGGTGAATAGTAATTGGAGACTGAATTCTCTTTCAAATTCGGAATCTCAAGCTTGTAAGAGTTGTTTTCTTCACTTCTTTCTTTCTTTTCTTTTCTTTTCTTGGCTGAATTTGAGGTGGTTTTGCTGTGTTTTTCGATTCTTATGATAGAAATTTTGTTTACTTCAACGAGTGATGCGTATTTGTGTTTGAAATTACCAGTTTAAGCGCGTGACTTGGATTGGCTTTTGTAATTTTTTAAATAATATTTTCCAATTCCTTGTATTCTGAAGTTTACGAGTGGTTTTGTTTTTATCTTATTTATTTCGATGCTTGTTATGGAAAGGTAGTAATAGTTTTCAATTGTACAGCTATTGTCTCAGAATGATGATGTTTGGTTGGTACAAGTATTTTTTAGATGGTTGTTCTATTAATTGGAGGAGTTCCTTGAGTTTTCTCGTTTTGAACTTACGTTTTGTGGCGAAGTTGGATTTTGATCAATATACGGTTTGTTGTAGTGAAGATCGTGATCAGAAATGGCTTCTGCCGGAACGTTACCGTCGCATCTTTCTGGGTTGAAAGGAGGAAATGTGAACTTGGGATTTTCGAAGCGGTTGGAATCAGTAAAAGTCTTTGATTTGAGGAGCGTTAGGTCTCATGGAAGAAAGGTCTTGGTCATACGGAATTCAAATCCTGGTTCTGATATTGCGGAGCTTCAGCCTGCTTCGGAAGGGAGTTCTCTCCTGGGTAAAATCTTTAACAATGCATGTGGAATATTCCGCCCTCGTTTTATCCGCCTTTACTTGATTTTTTTTTTTTTTTTTTTGTGGCAAATAAAGGAAATGAAAATCAAATAGGGATTTTACTTTTGTTGATTCATCATCTGGCTTTTGACTGGAATTGAGTGAGAAAACGATATTAGTTTAATAAACAGGTCCATGACACAATTTACGTAAGTGAGAGAATTTAAAAGTAATAAGGAAAATATGGGTTAAATCATCGCCAAACCAAAAAGTTAATGATAATAGATAAGAGTATGTTTAATATATAAATAGGGAGAAAATCATGATATATTAGTTCAAACACATAAGCTCCGATTCTAATGAGTAACTTTTTTCAATATACATCCTGAACCGTGTGGCAAAAATATATATTTCACATGAATATGCCGAGTGCCAATAGAATTGGTAGAGACATCGACTATCCTATCCAAAGACAAAAGTCGACTGGGTGAAATACTAGTCATAAAAGATTTTTTTTTGTTAACCTATTGTTGCATGTAAGAATTGATCACTGAATTACGATGATGTTAACAAATCCTCATCTCAACAGTGATGAGATCTAAGGAACTTGGTGATGCATATTACACATGTTCAACCAGTGTGATGCTAAAATTTTAGTATCGTTTTTACCCATGTTCCTTCGCTTTCTGAAAAGCCAAAGATGAAATGTTATTCAGATATTGACAAACTGTACTTTAAAGTGTTTTGGGTTCATTTGATAATTACTATCCTTTGCAGTTCCTCGACAGAAGTACTGTGAATCCATAAACAAAACAGTCAGGAGGAAAACACGGACAGTGATGGTTGGAAATGTTGCCCTTGGTAGTGAGCATCCCATAAGGATTCAAACAATGACAACAACTGACACAAAGGATGTTGCTGGAACAGTTGAACAGGTTCTTTAATATTTCTTCTATTTCAGTTGTGCTTTCATTTCCGAATCCCTTCATCAGTATTAACAATAAAAACATTCTTTGGTTACTAATCATTGTGAGATATTGTATTTTAGTCGATGGAAGATGAGAGTATGTCACGATGATTGATGCTGAACTAGTTGAAAGTTCAAAATTAAATGATGGATGGGTATAATAATGTAATAAAAATTCTTCTTGTAGTTTTGTCCAAATTATTCTTGATTTCTTTTCATGGACAATATGGATGATCAAGTCTACAGCAACTAAGAAAGACGTCAATATATTGGAAAAACTTTGATATCTTATATTGTGGTGTCATGTTCTCTATATGATTTTGAAGATGACCAATTTGTCTTATCCTTAGTAGGTCATGAGAATAGCTGACAAGGGAGCAGATATTGTTCGGATAACAGTTCAAGGGAAGAAAGAAGCAGATGCATGTTTTGAGATCAAGAACACCCTTGTGCAGAAAAAGTAGGTTAACATTATATTTTGGACATTTCTGGAACTTAGTTTCCCCAATTTATGATGTCCTGCAATTTTATTTTGCAGTTATAATATACCTCTGGTCGCAGATATCCACTTTGCTCCTTCTGTTGCATTGAGAGTTGCTGAGTGCTTTGATAAAATTCGTGTGAACCCTGGAAATTTTGGTATGCTATTTATTATACTAACATTCTCCAAATTTTCTTCAGAAAGATTGTTCGTGTGTCAAGCTCATGTTTAATGCAGCTGATAGGCGGGCTCAATTTGAAAAGCTAGAGTACACGGAGGAGGATTATCAAAAAGAACTTGAGCATATTGAGGAGGTAGGACTTTCTTTTTTCTTTCCCTCGCATATGTTGATATTTTGCAACAGTGAACCTAATTTTATCTCAACTAATGGGGTTGGAGGATTTCTCTATGGATGATAATTTTGTTTCATATTTTAATTGTGAAAGGTTTTTACTCCGTTAGTTGAAAAATGTAAGAAGTATGGAAGAGCAATGCGCATTGGAACAAATCATGGGAGCCTTTCAGATCGTATAATGAGCTACTTTGGTGATTCTCCAAGGGGAATGGTGAGCATTTTCCCTCTCAGTTCTTATAAACAATATATTCTTTTTTGATCTTAGCTTAGGGATGTCCCTAATAAAAGTTCTCCCAAGTCCTAACAGGTTGAATCAGCGTTTGAGTTTGCAAGAATTTGTCGAAAGTTGGACTACCATAATTTTGTCTTTTCCATGAAAGCAAGCAATCCAGTAGTTATGGTTCAGGCATATCGTTTACTTGTAGCTGAAATGTATGTCCAAGGCTGGGATTATCCACTACATCTTGGAGTTACTGAAGCCGGAGAGGGTGAGGACGGCCGAATGAAATCTGCTATTGGCATTGGGACCCTTCTTCAGGTATAGTGTCACCAAATGGAATGATGATTGTCCTATAGAGTATCATTGCCTTTCACCCTGTTTTGCTGAACAAATTGTATGTAAACTCTGAATACCGATATCACGAGGCTTTCTTTTACAAACCCTACTGCAAGATAGCATAATTTCATTAGAACAATGCTCAATGCATGCACCTTTACTTACCTTTTTTTCAAGTTCTAGTTTCTTTTAAGGAATATGTAGTCGATTAATCTTTCAGTTCTCCACAAAATTCTTTCAAGTCATAGTGGTTGGTTGATCACATACACAAAGGAATATGCACATTTAGAAGCTATATCAATGTGGGGCATTTAGTAAATGCGTTCTGTTGTGCAGGATGGTTTGGGTGACACTATTAGGGTTTCTCTTACAGAACCACCAGAGGAGGAGATAGATCCTTGCAGAAGGCTTGCAACCCTTGGTATGAGAGCAGCTGAACTTCAGCAAGGGGTGGTAGGGCCTTTCTTTCTTGTAGTTGTTGTGTATGGTCATCTTGTGTGTCCAATCTCTATATCTGAATTTGAATATTGTGAACTTACAATTCATTCCTTGTCTGTAAGGTGCCATATGAGGAAAAACACAGACACTATTTTGATTTTCAGCGTCGATCTGGCCAGTTGCCCATTCAAAAGGAGGTCAGCTTTTTATGATCATTCTATGATGTCCTACTACTTTCTGGACTTGGATTAAGAGAAATGCTTAATTGTAGTACAGGGTGAGGAGGTGGATTATAGAGGTGTTTTGCACCGTGACGGCTCTGTTCTCATGTCAGTTTCCTTGGATCAATTAAAGGTGCAATAAGAAAGACTTTCCTGATCTCAGCTACCATGTGGTATCTCGAGATTTGAAAGGTGGATTAACAGAAACTATCTAACTTCTTGTTTTCCTAACCCAGATGCCAGAACTTCTGTACAAGTCTCTTGCAGCAAAACTTGTTGTTGGCATGCCATTTAAGGTCTAATGTGTTCTAGTTTCTGTATAAAATAATCCATTCTTTTCTACTTTCTGGGTTTTCTTTTTCCTCACAGTTTTTGTCAATATGGTCAGGATCTAGCGACGGTGGATTCAATCTTACTGAGAGAACTCCCTTCAGTTGATGATGCTGATGCTGTAAAGACTTCCCTTTCAGTTTCTGATGCGTTGCTAATTTTGCTGAGTTATTTTTATTTTCATAGTGTATCTGATGAATCCCAATCAAAATTTGATTTTCTCTCTCATGATCAGCGTCTAGCCCTCAAAAGGCTGATAGATATGAGTATGGGCGTTATAACACCTTTATCAGAGCAACTTACAAAGCCCTTGCCTAATGCCATGGTTCTGGTGAATCTCAAGGAATTGTCCTCTGGTGCTCACAAACTTTTACCTGACGGTATGTTCTGCATACTTCCAATTCATGTTCATTCCCTCGGTTTCAATTTCATTGTTTATTTATTTATTTTATTTAAATTCCTGGTCACATTCCATGTCAATGAGTTGTCTCAGGCACACGCTTGGTTGTATCGGTACGAGGTGATGAATCATACGATGATCTGGATATCTTGAAAGAGATTGATGCAACAATGCTTTTTCATGATTTACCATATTCAGAAGACAAGGTCAGCAGAGTGCATGCTGCAAGGAGGTATAACAATATTCCTTTACGGGCAATTTATTGATTATTATCTAGAGCAACATTTAATCATTAAGGCAGAATGTACTTTCCCTTGTTGATTTTGTCAAATGTTAATTTCAGGTTATTTGAGTATTTATCGGAGAATGGTCTTACTTTCCCTGTGATTCATCACATTCAGTTTCCAAACGGAGTTCACAGGTAATCATTATTCATTAACTTGATTATTATTTGAAGTGTTCAAGCAGTGAGTTTTAATTTTCCCTTACTACTTTTAGAGACGATTTGGTAATCGGTGCCGGTTCAAATGCGGGAGCTCTTTTGGTGGACGGCCTTGGAGATGGTGTCCTATTAGAAGCCCCAGATAAGGATTTTGATTTCATAAGGAATACATCCTTCAATTTGTTACAAGGTTGCAGAATGAGGAACACAAAGACCGTAAGAACGTTTTCCTCCATGAAATGAAATTTTAAGCACCTGAGAAGTCATTCGAAACAGAGTTTTTGTGTATTTCTTACCGAACGATAATCTTTGTTGATTATGTTCTTACACACTTCACTGCAGGAGTATGTTTCATGCCCATCTTGTGGAAGAACATTGTTTGATCTTCAAGAAATAAGCGCAGAAATAAGGGAAAAGACATCACATCTTCCTGGAGTTTCTGTAAGTTGACATACCTTTTAGAACTTTCAGGAAATGATGTCAAAAGGCAACATGTTTAACTGCAACTTGCTTCATTCAATTTAAAAATTTTTCTTTTTCTTCCTCAATGACATCAGATTGCAATTATGGGTTGCATTGTTAACGGTCCTGGGGAGATGGCTGATGCCGACTTTGGGTATGTTGGGGGTTCCCCTGGAAAGATCGATCTTTATGTCGGGAAGGTAATGCGACCGATCTATTTCTTATACTTTACACTCGTCCTATGGGAACATTACCTTTTTAGATCCCAAATTTTGAAAAATAATTGTGTTTGGTCCTCAGGATTTCAAAACGTACCTTTTTTTAGTTCTTCAATTTTTAAGAACAAGTGTGTTTGGCCCATAAGTTTTAAAAATATACATCTTTAGTCATAAGTTTTTAACAAGAGGTTTAAAAGGTCCTTGAAGTATATTATATATATATATATAATATTTTAAACAATTATGTGACATTTATGATTAGAAAAATAATTTGAGAGGAGATAATTTTTATAAAATTTAGAATTTCATATAATTATTCAAGATTATATTTAAAAAAATTACTTTAGGGACCTTACAAATCCATTCTTAAAACGGAGGGAAAAGGTAAAATTTGAAAACTCAGGGATTAACAGTACATATTCTGAAAAGTTAAAGATTAAAAAATTACATCTTGAAAACTCAGAAACCAAATGCACATATTCTTTAAAATTCGGACTTAAAAAGATAATTTTTCCTTATTAAAACTGGATAGAAAGAGAAATATCTTCAACCTTAGATCATACAATCGAACCCATGTAATTAATTAATTTCTTTTCACGTCATGCTTATCACAAATCCTCATCATGTAATGAAACTATATATCTTAATGAGAAGTTGAATCTTGATCAGACCGTCCTGAAGCGTGGAATCGCTATGGAGAATGCGACCGAGGCTCTAATCCAGCTAATAAAAGATCATGGTCGTTGGGTCGAACCTCCTACAGAAGAGTGAGAGAAACATAGGCAAGGTAGTACTGGTTTGGTAGGTAGAAAAAAAGAAACAGTAGAGATTTGGATGAGGGGAGAAGACAGTTTTGATTTGTGTTATTAAGTCAAATATAAAAAGGGGGTATGGAAATTGGGCAAATTCATGTCCAATCATTGCTCATTGCCAAAGTGAAAAACAGCTTCATAATTGGTATGTAACTGACTCTCTTAACTTCCCTCACCAATAATTATCACAGCTATAATTACAGTTATCATATACTTCATGCATAATAATTACAAATTAGCACACAAAGATTAAAAAATCGCGAAATATTGCCAAAATCGAGGTATCGGTGGAGAAATCAATGGGTAAAACATCGTTTTTACAGAAAATCGCCGAAATATCGGAAATATTGTCAATATTACGATGATGATATCGCTGATATTTCGACGATATTTTATTCTGCAGCGCGTCTAAATTTTAAAAATTTGTCTTCTCATCAAAGCGCTATTGTTGGTTGGTAGCCAGGAGGTGGACTATGAAGCACAAATACGGATATAATCGGATATGATATTCGTCGATTTCTAAAAAACTAAGATACGGATATGTCTAAGGATATGTCATTTTTTTATATATTTTTTTAATATATATAGTTCTAAAAAATGAGGATACTGATATGTTGAAGATATATTTTTTTCTTTAAGAAAATATAAGATATAGATAAATTTAGCATACAAGTTAATAACAATAACACAAAATAGAATACAAACACTAAAATACAATACAAAAAAAAGAAACATCTAAGATGTTGAAGTACAATAGTTAATAAAATGCAATAGAAAAGTGACTCATATTACAAAGAAGAAAAGAAGATTAGAGGAAGAAGTATGAAGATAAACGAAGAACTTATTCATTGAATTGTTGAAGATATCCAAATGATTTATATTTTGGTGGACTTTGTGGAGATTCAAATGTAAAGATGGAGATTTATGATTTTAGTATAGGGTTTGGTCCGTTATTATTTTTTTTTTCTTTTAGCTTTGGACTCGAGTAGTGAACTTTTTGAATAGGTTGCCTAATTTTAGAATGAGAAAGATTAAATGAGTTACTCGTCTTTTTTCTTTAAAAAAAAATACGCATAGAAATAGATACGTCAAATCGCATGTCAAATATGTATCTAGGAAGTATTTGGAAGTATCGATATCTGATACGTGTCTGATACTGATTCTTTGCCTCACATGAAGTATCTGTGCTTCATAGTTGGTGGATGGTTATAATGGCATGCATGGTGATGCGACTTTTGTTTCATTGCTGTTGCTCGGTCTATTCTCTTATTTTCTTTTTCTTTTTTAATCTCTCAATATTTTTTCTTTTTTCATGATTTAACTTTTCTTTTTATTAATTAGTACAGAATTCTCATTCTTTTATAATTCATAGATTGTTTGTTGGGAAATTATTTCAAATGGTAAAACTGTTGAAAATATTTACAAGATATAGAAAAATTTTAGAACTATCAATAATAGACACTGATAAACTTCTATCAGTGTTTATTAATATCACTGATAGACACTGATAGAATATCAGCTTCTATTATTGATAGTTCTAAAATTTTGTTATATTTTGTAAATATTTTAGTTTATTTTTTTATATTTAAAAACAACTCTGGTTTTTTTTTCATTCTCATCATCTCTCTCTTTATCTATTTTTTTATAAAGTATCTCACCTTATATATATATATAATTTTCCATTTTTGTATATTGTATAAGTTATGTTTTGTTATTTTTCTCTCTGGTCCATAATCTCAATCATCTATTTATCTCTTATTTGTTTTTTTTTCCTTTATTTTTTCTCAACTTTTTGTTTTGAAATTTGATTTTACTCCATATAATATATTGAAAATAGATTTTTTAAGAAAATATTGATTGTAAACTAGACCACTACTTCATGTGATTGTAAACTCTTGAACTAAATATTTAGTACATAATTAATTTTTCGGTTTTTACTATTATCTATTATACCATTGTGAACCATATTTGTTTTCTATTTATTGATTTATTTGTTTAAAGTCATAGTTATTAAATATGGTTATTTTAAATATTCACTGAAAAATTTACAATATTTTTATAAATTTATGTGATATTTGAGATTTTTTCTGAAACATCCGTCGATATATTTGTAAATCTAGGTTATTAATATTTATATCGATAACAATATTTTCGTCCATATCTGTACATATGAATTGCATTTTCCCCCCTTTCTGTTCTTGAAGGAAAAGAAGCAAATATATATATAATTTGAAACCTTTGCACATCTTTGGATGTTTTGGACCACTTTACGATTTTTCCTCTTCTTTCTCATTTGTACTATAATATTTTTTTCAAAAAAATAAATAAATAAAAGAAAAAAAGAAAAAAGAAAAATCCTTTCTCAATTTTGATGACCCGTTGGAAGCCTTTAGTAAGTTTATTTCAACCCCCCCTTTGAGAATATAAGTTTATTTCAACTCTATACCTTCTAATTTCATCCATTTTGATATTTAAACTTGATTAAAGCGAAAATTATCATTGAGTTGGACTAGATTTAAATAAATAAAATTTTATGAGTTAAGTTCGTTTATGGGTTTACCTAAAATAACTCAAATCAACCCGAACTTATTATTAATTTTTAAGATTATGGTTTTTTTTTACTTTTATATGTATATATATATGTATGTATATATATATATATGTATGTATATATATATATATATATAATTTATTTTAATCTCATATATTTTTTTGAATAATTAGTTGGACTGGTTGCACGAATAACAATCCGACACAAAATAATAAAAAAATGTACAACAAGGATAAACATATTAGGGATATGACACAAAATTTATGCCAGATTTCACTGATAGCAGCTATCAGTGTAACTATATATGTAAATGACTAAAAGGTCACACGTAGTCTGCCATTTCACGCTTACAATTTTCTAAAATTAAAAACTATAAATGATAGCAGCTATCAATGATAACAACCGATAGCTACAATTAATTGCTATCATTGATAACTGCTATCAGTGCTAGCTTTCAATTTGATAGCACTTTCAATTTGAGAAATATTAATACAACCTTAAAATAGTAACACTTGAAATATCACCTTTCAATTTGCTATCAGTTTTTAATGACTATCATTGATACACTTTGATCAATTGGAATCGAACTTAAAATATTAACACCTAAGGCTATCGGTGGATACCAAAGATAGACTTTTATAAATAGTTATCAACTTTTGAAAGAAAACTATCATCTTTCAATTATTAATATTTAAAGTTACAAGTGATAGAAGTCTATCAATAAGAGGTTTATAAGTGACTATCTCTGATATTTACCTAAGTCATATCACCAATATCATTAATTTCATTCATTTTATTGATATATACCTAAGTCATATCACTGAAATACAAATATCATCGATAGCTATGGTTATCATTGATAACTTCAATCAATGACTACCATATAACTTTTAGCAGTAGTTATTAATGATAGACTTTCATCAAATGAAATTTACTTTTATATCATTGATATCATCGATATATGGATATCACCTAAGTACTATCACCAATATGACTGATATCACTTATATCGTTGTTATCAGTGATGGCTTCTATCATTGATAACATATTATAAGAGATAACTTCTGTCATTCTTTTTTACAATCAAATAACAAGTCATCATTGATAGTTTTTATCATTGATAACATGTTATTAGTGATAATTTCTAGGCATTCCACTTACACTTTAGTTCGAGATTCAACTTTATTAATTAAATTCACTAAGTTGACTATCAACGATAGACTTCTATAAGTGAATATTAACTGTGAGAAAAATCATCAAAGATTAAGCTATCAATGATAGAAAATATCAGTGGCTATCATTGATAGTCAATTTTGAATGATTAACACTCAAAACTATAAGTGACTATTGTTGAGATACTTGTATCATGATTATCAATAATAGACTTTCATCACTAATAGACTTCTACTACTGATATCTACCTAAATTCAATATCACTAATGCTTGAATATGGTCGATATCTAGATAAGTTATATCACTAATATCACTAATAATTGTTATTATCAATACACAAATACACAAATACAAAACTATTTCTATTCGTGTCCTTCATTTTGGGCCATCTATGCCATTTTTTCAAGTTTATTTCTAATAGACATCATACTTTTAAAGTCATATAAAAAGGAAAAAAATTATTGACCTGTTTGATAACGTCCATATTTCTTAATTTTTGCAAAATGAACTTGTTTAATAACTATTCTCGTTTCTTATTTCAAATTTTTAAGAAATATTTCTAAAAATTGTACAAATTTGTGGACTAAAAAAATAGTTTTTTTCAAATCTGTTTTCATTTCTATTTATATTTAATGTTTTGTTATAATAATTAAATTTGATGATTGGCTTATTGGTGTTAAGTCACTTATGAATTGGATACATTCAAGTCTTGTGTACGAAACTTTATCTCATATTTCTTATGAAAAAAAAGAAGAAGCAAAAATTGGATAAACTATAGAAAATTAAAAAAGAAAGAAAGAAAGGAAAGAAAATTAAAAAAAAAAAAAAAAAAAAAAAAAAAAAAAAAAGAAGAAGCAAAAATTGGAGAAAGGAAAGAAAAAAAGGAAGAAGCAAAAACTGGAGGAAGGAAAGAAAATAAAAAAAGAAGAAAATGAAGAAAATGAAGAAAATGAAAGAAAATAAAAAAAAATAGAAAAGAAAAGGAAGAAGCTGAAACTAGATAAAAGAAAGAAAATAAAAAAAAGGAAGAAGCAAAAATAGGAGAAATGAAAGAAAATACAAAAAAAAAATATTTGCAAATATTTTAAAGAGATAATATATTTTTAGATTTTTTTCCTTATTTATTCTCTAACAACTTCTAAGAATAAATTTTGAGCACTTTAGAAAGAAAACTTTCGTGATATAAATTGAAATCGAGTTGTTAATATTAACTCAATATATGAAAATAATTAAATAAATTCTTTTACATATTAATATTTTACTTATTTTTAGAAAATTTAAATCAATAACTCGAGTAATCCTGAACGACCAACCCAACTCAAATCTTTCATGGTCAAGTTAGGTTTGGATTCATTGTTTAATAAGATCATTTTGGTTGAAGAAACTTACAACTCGAACAATTGGATTGGGTCTAAAAAGTGTTTCAACCCAACTCAACTCAACCGATGAACACCCTTTGTCAAGAGTAGAAAATAAATCAAAGAAACTCATAGGTAGTTAAGTATAGCATAATGTAAAAAAAAAAAAAAAAAAATTGCAAATATTGAAAAATTTAGATTGAACCCTCAAAGTTATTAGTGATGGACTAGTATCAATGGTAGAGCCTATCATTAATATTCTATCGTGGGTAGACTCTAACAGTGACTTTTATTATGTACTATCACTTATATAGAATGCTACTTATAGACTTTTGTTCCGTACTCTTAAGATACAATTATAGATAGTTTAGCTGCAATTTAGTTGTTTTTAGCTCTTATGGCTGTTACGAAGAAGAGATTGTATAAAAAATTAGAATTACTTTGAATATTTTGTCGAGTTATTGATGAAAGAGAGAGAGAAAACAAAATTGGATGAAGGAAGTGAGAAAATGGAGAAAGAAAAAGAAATATATTTGTTTGAAATTTATCAATGATAGATGAGATAGAATATATATTGGTTGTACATTGTGATTGAAATCTATTAGTCATAATAGTCTACCATTATCGATTTAGTCTATGAATTAAAAGCATGTTAGTGATAGACTTCTAATTATGAAAAAATCTACAGTGATAGAAGCCCATACAAGCATAGTTCGACTGTCATAAGACATGGACTTTTGATTAAAGAAAGTCAAAAGTTTGAACCCTATAATTATTGTGCTAAAAATATAATGATAAACACCAAAAAAATTAACAAGAGAGAGGGAAAGAAACTTGTAAAGAAGAGAAAAGTCAATAAAAATCAAATAAACTAAAGAAAAAGAATATTGTATGAAGTTGCGCATATAATGAAAATGAAAGAAAAAAAATGATAGAATTGATAAGAAAAATTCCAATGCTAACCAAGAATGAGAAACAAGACAAACAAAAACAACCGATGATATCATTTGAAAAAAAAAATCCAAACCAAGATGTTAGAAGATAGATACTCCCAACAACACACGTTGTTGAACTCAGAGAAAGAAAAAATGTATAATATGAATAACAATAAATAAGGAGATTTAAGGAAATCGATATATTTTCAATTCTTTATAAATGTTGTTGTACACCTAATTACTAGTCCTAAAAGTATTACCAATTACAATTGTGTCACACCCCGTCCAAGACTACTCTCTAAGCCTAGGAAAGAACATGACTGCAGCAGTTATCAACTCTTTTGTTGACACTTACTGCTTAATAACTCTTGCGAAAATAACTTTGATACCAATGTACAAATTCATATACAACAGATGCCTCTTAGGCCAAAATTTATTAAGTTTAAAAACACAACATATTTAAAGTGATTACATTACTAGTTTCACAAGTCCTAATGCCCAAACCCTAGTCCCTATATGAACCGGTAACATGTGTACAATATTTACAGTAACCACCTAACAGACAGGTTACAATATCTTTGTCCTGTAGTGGCAGAGCAGATGCAGAGCTATCTCCTGAGGATTTGACCGCTACCTGGGGGAAAGGAAAACATTTGAAAACGGGGTGAGCTTGCTAGCCCAGTGAGTGACTTAAGAAAGAAAACTGATTCTCATGCAATAGTCTCAATAAAGAGATTAAACTGAAATATAAACTTCTACAGTAACCTTGTACTGTTGTATAAACATTTTCCAAGTATAAAACCTATAAAGCTATTCTTTTATCAGAAAACATTAAAATTGTTCCTTAGTTGAGAAAACCTTGCTGTGGTTAACTCCTAACGTCAACTGCTAGTCAAGAGAGAACCCTTTTACTCAATCTCTGACTTTAACTCCCTACGTGCACGTGACCATACTAAGTACCGTCATATCTTAGGTACATTTGCTCGGATACCTTCTCTAAACTTGTCCTTCAGTTTCGAGCTGCTCGGATACCTTCTCAACTGTCTTTCGGTATCGCGTTTCAAGTAGAAGTAGTCATAAATGACTTTCTCTTTAAAGCATGTAAAGCATAATGCATAGAAAACATGTCTTTAAGATATTAATGCATGCTGGGTGTATTTAAACACACATAAATAGTTTTTCAATAAACTTTTCATACATGCATGCGTTTGAAACATAACTCATGGTTTGCTTGGAAATTACTTTGTAAAACTAGCTGGCATAAGAATAATCTTTCTTTAAAACATGGTTTCTTTAAAACATTGTAAATATTTTAGTCAAATATTTTAGTCACTCACCTTGATCGTCTAGGAACTTTTCTCTCTAGAAGTTCTTTATTTACCTCGGGCTCCCTTTTGAACCCTTAAAATCCAGATTCAATTTAAAGCTCAGATTACTCATAGTTCTAAGCCTTATCTTGAGATATTTCCTTCTACAAACATGCTCTAAAATATCTCAGAAAGCTTACCTTAAAATCTTAGCTTAGAAATCCTCGTGATTTGGCCGGAATCTTCAAATCTTCAAGACTGGCTCAAGCTTACCTGACAGCTTGACCCTTCTGTCTTTTCCTCAGTTTCTAGCCTGATCCCTTGGATCTTCTTCTCTGGCAGCCCCACCCTGAAAACTAGACTTGGGGAGCTTTCAGGTGGCTTTAGAATCACTCCAAACACACGAGTATACTAGGAGAACTCCTTGTCCCAAATTGATGCTATTTTCAGACTTAATTGTCCGGCTGCATTTCCTTTTGAAGCTTTATGACCGACGCATAAATTTTCTATCAATGCATATTTTAATCAATTTTCACACTCTTCTTGATGTCCTTTGAATTGTGATCTGAAGAGAAGTCCTTGACCCTATTTATAGGCGTCCAAAATCTCTCCAAGACCGACACCTCCTACTTGGGCGCATGTCCAAGTGTCTTTTCCCCACACTATCAACGTAATCCTCAAATCACCGCAATCTAAGGTGTCTTCTTCTTCTTCCTTTGCCAACACAAAATGCTTAACTTTGAATATCTTCCTGTGCATCCACCTCATTTTCTTAAGGCTTAAGATTTCTTCCCAACAAGCCACATGTCTAGATGACGTCCTTGCATGCGTCTATCCAATCTCATATGCGATCATCTAACCATAAATGCGTCCATCAAAATGCCGTAACCTTCCTATGTCCGGACACCATCAATCGGCGCATGCGTCCATTCAATCTTTCCTTGTGCATCTAATTGACTCAACTTGGTCACATATGCTAGATACTCGCAAAGCTCATCTTTGGTCGCATATCCTTTCCTTTCGCATGGTTTACCTTTGCCCTATGCGCTCAACTAGGATAATGACTAACACTCTTTCAATGCATATTACTAGCTTGTCCTATACGCCCACATGCCTTCGGATGTCCAACGCATAGCATATGTCCAATGCATAGCATATCACCAACGCATAGTATTGCCGCATACCATCGCATAGCACTGCCGCATCCATCGCATCCATCATATAGCATCACCGCATGCCATCGCGTAGAACTGCCACATCCATCGCCACATGCCTCCATGATCGACCAGCGTGCGCAACTCCAACGTCCAGTGCCCTTGTTTGCGCAACTTGAGGCTGCCACATGTGTTGTTCTAACCTCTCAAGACATTGGTTGTTGTATGCGTTTCTCTTGTCCACACTTTGGCTTTCTTCAACGCCCCAAATAACCTCTAAATGAGCAAGGCCAATGCATAGATAACACTTAGTCAATTTCCTAGCTTCCAACGTATGGGTTATACTTAACCAAATTTTACAAGTTTTCCCCAAGAGTCAAGCTTCCAAATTCACACTTTTCATTAGTTTCCACATCAACCTACTCACCATACTGGTCTCAGTAGGGAACATACTCAAGTAGAGAAATTAGGGTTCAGGGTTCACAAATTATCCCAAGTATAATTTTAAAAAAACTTGTTTTTTCAACCTTTATAATATGTGGGGATGGAGGAATCAAACCTCGAGGTTGATAATATAAATTTATGTTAATTGAGTTATATGCTCATGTTAGGGGAAAAAAATGTTATATATAAAAAGAAGGTCAAATGATCTAAGTCTTTTTTTTCCTCCTTCTTTTTGTTATGGAAAAAATTTACATATTAAATCCTCTCTACACCTTATATTTCATAATTGGCCTAAAAAATTAAACTTTTTCAATAAAAACTTTTAGCTATTATTTTGGTCAAATTTAACCTTTGCGTTATATTTTTAGAAAATCATTATTTACTTTCCTTATTCTCATCAATTCCTTTGTTGACTTTGTAATTTTACATCTAATAAATTTGTTTTACATTGAATTAATTTAAGATATTATTATGAATATTATAATAATAAATAGATGTCTATTGCTTAGTGTAGCAAAAGCCATGTGTCATCCTTCATATTGTCCGTGTGCCTTGTAGTTATTCATGTTTGGTGTTCATGTAAGTCCACATCCTACTTGCTACTTTACCTATAAATAGTGGCATTTAGTGGATCTTAAAATCACACACCCATTGGTAAGAAATCCACTTCAAATTCCATTAAATTTTCCATTATCCAATTTTATAATTTTATTTTTTTATTTTTTATATTATATTATATTTATTATTATTATTATTATACTATATTTTCTCCATATTTGTGTTTCCGTTGTGCTCCTCAATTTCACAACACGTTATCAGTACAAGCTCCTGTCTTTTTCTCTGCTAAAGGTAGGTCCTAAAGGTATGTCAATTTTTCCCTCTTTGTTATAATCAATAAATTTAATGTTATTTTGCATATTCAATATCTATTAAATTTCTAATATAAATACAATATTTTGTGATAGTGTTTCCATGAAAAATCTCACAAAATTAGAATTGCAACCCTTGACATTAATGACAATAATTATTTTTCATGGGTGCTCGATGCCGAAATTCACCTGGATGCTATTAACTTGGGAGAAACAATTAAAGAAGAAAATATGACATCCAATCAAGACAAAGCAAAAGCTATGATTTTCCTTTGTTATCATTTCCATGGGGATTTAAAATGGAGTATCTTACAATAAAAGATCCCTGTACCTTATGGAAAAATTTGAAAGAAATGTATGATCATCAAAAGAAAGTTATTCTTCCTAAAGCTCGTTATGAGTGGATGCATTTGAGGCTACAAGATTTTAAATCAGCAAGTGATTACAATTCCACATTATTTAAAATCAGTTCAAAATTGTTGTTATACGGAGAAAAAATTACTGATGCTGATATGTTAAAGATATTCTGAATTAATTTCATGTCTTCTCATGGCCAAACAAAATAACGAGTTATTGATGAAAAATCATGAATCTCGACCAACCGAAGCGACACCATTCCCTGAAGTGAATGCTATGAATTTTAATAATAATCGTGATCGAGGTTGTGACCGTGGCAGAGGAAGAAATAATAATTATTTTCGTGGTGGTCGTTTTAATCATTCAAATTTCAAAAAAACCACAAAAAATGATGAACACAAAAGAAAAACTCCACAAGATAGTTCAAAAAGTGTTGAAAATAAATGCTTCTAATGTGGAACGATTGGGCATTGGTCACGTACCTGTCGTATGTCAAAACACTTAGTTGACCTCTATCAAGTCTCCCTAAAGGAAAAAAGAAAAAATGTGGAAACAAATTTTGCATACCAGGATAATGATATATTTGACCCATCTTAAATAACAAATTTAGATGTTTCGGATTTCTTTGAATCTCCTAAAGAGAAGATTGGCGTAGTTGATGGAATATCAAGTGTTTCTTTTGATTTTTAGAATATCTAGACTTAATATTATTGTTGTTGTTGTTTTTTTAATCTATCTTCATGTTTTTTCAAGTGTTGTTTTTCTTATTGAAATTATTTTCTTTTAATGATGAAACATGCATTGTTTTCTTATGTTGGGTGTTTAAAAATTGAGCAGAGAAAATCTATGACTAGCAGACAGTGTAACTACACACACAATCTTACAAATAAAAAATATTTTTCCAAATTGACAATGCTAAAACCAAAAGTAAATACAATATTATGTTTTGCAAACTTGATCAAAGGTTTTGGAAAAGTAAATATTATTTTGCCTAGAGGAACAAAAATTACAATTGACAATGCATTGTTCTCTAGTTAATCAAAGAGAAATCTACTAAGTTTTAAAGATATACGTCGCAATGGTTATGATATTGGGGCTGATAGTAAGAATAATGTGGAATATCTATATATCATATCTATTATCTCAAATGAAAAATTTATATTGGAAAATTCGCCTGCTTTATCTTCCGGATTATATTATACTCATATACGAGTAATTGAAACATATGCAACAATGAACCTGAAGTTCATGAATCTAAACATATTTACAATTTGACATGACCGATTGGGTCATCCAGGATCTATAATGATTTGGAGAATTATTGAGAATTCAAATGGATACCCATTGAAGAACCAAAAGATTCTTCAATCTAATGAATTATCATGTGATGCTTACTCTCAAGAAAAATTTATAATTAGACTATCACCAGCTAAAGTGAGGACTGTATTTACCTGCATTTTAAAAACAAATTCATGTTGATATATGTGGACCCATTAATCCACCTAGTAGACCATTTAGATATTTTATGGTATTAATAGATGCATTAGTAGATGGTCACACGTGTTATTATCAAGTCAAAATTTTGCATTTGTAAGATTATTTGCTCAATCAATTAAGTTAAAAGCAAAATTTCCTGATTATATAATTAAGACCATTCTTCTTGATAATGCTAGTGAATTTACATCCCAAGCTTTTGATCATTATTGTATGTTAATCGGGATTAATGTTGAACATCCTGTAGCTCATGTTCATATACAAAATGGTTTAGCAGAATCATTTATAAAATGTATGGGGACATGCTATTTTGCATGCAATTAAGACCATTACTTATGAGAGCTAAGTTTCCTTCATCTGTATGGGGACATGCTATTTTACATGCAATGTCACTTGTACGCATTAGGCCAGTAGCTTATCAAAAGTACTCGCCATTACAATTAGCTTATGGTCATGAGCCAAATATTTCTCATTTGAGAATTTTTGGGTGTTCAATATATGTTCCAATTGCTCTACCATAACGCACTAAGATGGGTCCTCAAAGGAGGTTAGGAATATATGTTGGATATGATTCTCCATCAATTATTAAATATCCTGAACCCCTAACGGATGATATATTTACTACACGATTTGCTGATTGTCATTTTAATGAGACAAATTTTCTAACATTAGGGGAAGGAATTAGGAAATTGAAAAAAGAAATTACATGGAATGCATCATTATTCCTTCATCAACTTAAAGTTCAGAAAATAATTCATTTTCAAAATAGAGCAAATCAATTACCAGATGCATTTATAGATTTAAAGAAAGTAACTAAATCACATATACCAACTGCAAATGTTCTATAAAAAAAATGATATCCCAACACAACAAGTTGTCACTAATGAGTCGGAATATGCCATAAACGTGGTAGACCAGTGGGTTCCAAAGATAAAAATCCTCAAAAACGAAAAATAATTTATAGTGAAAAAGACTTGGTTGTTAATGCAAATACCCATAAATAAATCTTCAACATGACTAGTGAGGAAAGTAAAATACCTAAAGATAATAATGAGATTTCAATAAACTATGCCACATTAGGAAAAAGATGGAATCGAACTAATGTAATTATTGACAATATTTTTGCGTATAATGTTGCTCTTGATATTATATCTTAAAATGAAGATCCTGAACTAAAATTTGTTGAAGAATGTCGACATAGAAAAGATTGGTTTTAGTGGAAAGAAGTAATCGAGGCAGAATTAAACTCACTTTCAAAACGTTAGGTTTTTGGACCAGTAGTCTGAACACCAGAAGGTGTTATACCTATGGGATACAAAAGGGAATTTGTGAGGAAAAGAAATGAAAATAATGAGGTCACAAGATATAAAGCAAGACTAGTTGTACAAGGTTTTTCACAAAGATCGGGTGTTGAGTTTAAGGAGACGTATTCTTCGGTAGTGGATGCAATTATATTAAGATATTTAATTAACTTGACTGTGTATAAAATTTTGGATATGCATCTTATGGATGTAGTCACAGCATATTTATATGGGTCTCTTGATAATGATATTTATATGAGAATCCCAAAAGGATTTAAGGTACCTGAAACATATACATCAAATTCTCGAGAATGATATTCAATAATCTTAAAGAGATTATATGGATTGAAATAATCAGGACAAATGTAGTACAATCACCTGAGTAGATATTTATTGAAAGAATGGTACCAAAATATCCAATATGTCCGTGTGTTTTTATAAAGAAATCATAATCAGGATTTTCTATTATAACTGTATATGTCAATGAATTGAATATAATTGGAATTCCTGAAGAGCTTTCAAAGGCAATAGAATATCTTAAGAAAGAATTTGAGATGAAAGATCTTGGAAAAATAAAATTTTGCCTTGGTTTGCGAATTGAGCATTTAGCATATGAAATATTTATTCATTAGTCAACTTACATAGGAAAAATTTTGAAAATATTTTATATGGACAAAACACATCCATTAAATATTCTAATGGAAGTCCGTTCATTGGATATAAAGAAATATATATTTAGATCTTGAGAAGATAATGAAGAACTTCTTGGTCCTGAAGTACCATATCTTAGTGCAATTGGTGCACTTATGTATCTTGCTAATAATACAAGACCATATATTGCATTTTCAGTAAATTTATTAACTAGATATAGTTCTTCTTCTACAAAAAGACATCGGAACGGAATTAAGCGTATACTCCATTATCTTCGAGGAACAATCAATATGAGTTTGTTTTATTCAAATAAATCAAATTTTGATCTAATTGGTTATGCATATTCTGGATATTTATCTGATCCACACAAAGCTAGATCTCAAATAGGTTATATGTTCATATGTAGAGGAACTGTTATATCATGGCGATCGGTGAAACAGACCATAACGGCCACTTCCGCAAATCATGTTGAAATTTTTGCAATTCATGAGGCTACTCGAGAATGTGTATGGCTAAGATCAATGACTCAGCACATTCGTGAAATATGTGACTTGTCTTCTAATAAAAACCCTCCAACAATATTATACAAAGACAACATAGCTTGCATAGTCCAAATTAAAGGGGGATATATTAAAGAAGATAGAACAAAACATATTTCACCGAAGTTTTTCTACACTCATGATCATGAAGAAAATGGCGACATCACTGTATAACAAATTTGTTCGAAGAATAACCTAGTAAACTTATTTACAAAGGCATTACCAATCGTGACTTTTGAAAAATTGGTGTATAACATTGGAATGCGATGACTCAGAGATCTTAAGTGATGTTTTATTGAAAGAACTCTAAATAGAGAACCATGTGAGTGGAAGCGGATCGTTCCAAGTTCCATTGAGAAAGAACTCAAAACATTACAATCTACAAAAACAGATTATGCATAAACAATAAATTACAACATGCTTCTTTAAATGAATAGACAAGGGATAGAGTATGCAAACTTTTGAAGAACCTTTCTTTAAGTATCCCTCGATCGTTCAGCAACTCGTTCAACAACACGTACTCGAACGCAACGATCGGAACTCAATCTCAAGAACGACTGGATGAACCTCAATCACAATCGAGTTCAACTCGCCCCCTGAACCTCAAACAGAACTAAAACACCACCACAAGAGTTACCTTGATATTCTCGATGTGAGAATCTAAGAATTGTGGGTTCTGTGTGACTTTGGATAGAGGAATGAAGGAGGTAGACGATCAAGTAGTCGATCGAGTAAGTGGGAGATGGATGAAGTATATCGTATAGACTAGATATTCGATCATTTAGTAAGAAGAAGCCTATCGTATAGACTTGCTACTCGATCGTGTAGTACCGAGTAACTATCATATAGTAAACTCGATACTTGATCGTTTAGGCTGTGAGATACCATCGTTTAGTAAAATACTTTTACTCAATAGCTAAATCTTTTGTCAAACGACACAAAATGAATAATCATCTAATTTTAGAAAACCATTTTCCTTTTATCTCACAATTATAAAACTTCCAATAACCTCCTACTCAATTCGATTATTAAAGAAAAAGATTAATTAATTATCATATAATTAATATGCTATAAATAAATATAATAACCAACTTATCATATTATATTTACAACCTATAGTTTTAATATTTCATCATATGAAATATATAAACCATGGTTCTTTTTCTATTTTATGGTATTTAAAAATTATATTTATATTAATTCCTCCAATGATAATGTATCAAATACATCATTTCAATTATATCACATATAATTGAATTTTCTCTTGTTAATTTGAACACTTCAAATTAACCCAAAATCAGATTCTCAACTTGAACCCATTGAGCTATCAAGGGGACCTTATGGACCTATAATTTGAAGCTTCAACAGTACATGAATAACTGATTAAACTCTTTAATCATGAGATCCACCATCCGTTAATTGTTGATCACTTCACTAAAGACCGACAACTGCACTATTTGCACTACAGATATATTTCTGTGTCCATATAACCAATCAACAGTACGATGACCCTTCACAAATCGCTCGTAAGTACAACTAAGCCAATTCACCGTTTTTGTCCCATTTAGTTACATCTAACTCCTTAAGTACCACTGATTCCTCTAATGAACAATAAGTCATAGTTCTACCATGACTAAGTCTTCTCGAGCCAGGAGAGTGTGTGGTCACTATGTTCAAGACCCGGAATCATCCTTTAAGGGAGCAATTTAT